>NC_041383.1:452041077-452062862 GCF_002162155.2 Triticum dicoccoides
GGAAGGGGATCGTGCACCGCGGAAGGAGGCCGGGGACGGGGAGGAGGTGGCGGCGGCGACGAGACGAGGATGAGGGAGGAGGAGTACGATGGGAGGAGACATGCGGCGGCGGGGGAAAAGGGAGCGGGAGCGGCAGCGGCGATGGTGATAAAAGTGAGCTAGGGTTTCGTGGTTTCGTGGGTGGACTAGGATGAGAGGGAGGGGGCGAGAGCGATGAGGGGGGTGTGGGTTGCCGTTGGATCCGGGCGCATCCGACGGTGCTAATCCATGATCCGTGTGAGATGGTTTTGGACCAATCAAAACGCAGTATCCCTTTGATGATTTTAAGACCATTTAAATTGGTCATAATCGATTGAAAATAAGATGTTAAATCATGTCTGCTATTTGACGGCCTAGGAAATTTATAAAAACATATAGAAAACAAAAAACTTTGCATTGTGTCACCAAGTGTGACCTACTTTTCAGTAAGAATAACAAACTTTGAATAATGCAAATATCATAAAAAAGTATTCTCAGAAATAAGTTTTTTGTAAGAGAATTATTTTTCGAGAGCCCAAAATGATTTTTTTATGAAAAACCTAGCAAATATTTGTTGCAAATTTTGACCACATCAATTTTATAAAATCTTATGTCATATTTAATGTTTAGTTGACCAAATGGTTGGGTGCTAAAAGCTTTGTTCCACCTCTGGTGAAAAAGACAAATTTCCGCCGATTCAGCAGGAAACGGGTCAAATTTGAACTGCAACTGCCTCATAGTTTGCTCTTTATTTTTTCCAAAAATCATTTCTAGGTACATAAGTATCTATTTAATCAGAGAAACACCGAAAAAATCCAAGATTCAACCACTAGCTAGGAACGATCATGTCTGCTGTTTTGACAGCATTTTGAAGCGGGCATAAATAATTCAAAAAAATGAAAAAAATGGAAAACATCCACATTGTGTCATTATATGTGACCAAGTTTCCAGGAAAAATAATAAACTTGTAATACGGCAATTATTTTAAAAAAGTGTTCTCGTAAATGAGCTATCATGCGTGAAGATTCATGGCTTTCATGCCAAATGATCAATCTTATGTCCATATTCATG
Organism: Triticum dicoccoides; assembly: GCF_002162155.2. NCBI lineage: Eukaryota > Viridiplantae > Streptophyta > Magnoliopsida > Poales > Poaceae > Triticum > Triticum dicoccoides. The sequence goes on from NC_041383.1 coordinate 452,042,167, forward strand.
GCATAGTTTGTTCAAATAATCTCATATTGTGCACAATGGTGCATCTTGGAATTCCAAACAATGTTACCTAAGGGAGTTTTCATTTTCTTTGCACGGAAAATTCATTTTCCATTTTCCGAGTGCCCGAAATGAGTTTTTTTTGTGAAGGACCTACAATATATTTATTAAAAAATTGGACCAAATCAATTTTATAAAATACTAGGTCATATTTAATGCACAATTGACCAAATGGTTGGGTGTCAAAAGTTTTGATCCACCTCTCGTGAAAAAGACAAATTCCAACCGATTTAGTTGGAAGCGGGTCAAATTTGAACTGTGTCTACCTCATTGTTTGCTCTTTATTTTTTCCAAAAATCGTTTCTAGGTACATAATTATCTATTTAATTAGAGAAACATCAAAAGTTTTCCAAGATTCAACCACTAGCTAGGAACTGTCAAGCCCGTCGTTTTGACCGCATTCTGAAACGGGCATAAAAAATTCAAAAAAAATAGAAAACCTTCGCATTGTGTCATTATATGCGACCAAGTTTACAGGAAAAATAATAAACTTGTAATATGGTAATTATTTTAAAAATGTGTTCTCAGAAACGAGCTATCATGCGTGAAGATTCATGACTTTCAAGCCAAATAATTAATCTTATGGCCACATTCATGGTATAGTTTGTTCAAATGATCTCATATTATGCACAAGGGTGCATCTTGGAATTCCAAACAATGTTGCCTAAGGGAGTTTTCATTTTCTTTGCACGGAAAATCCATTTTCCATTTTCCGAGTGCCCGAAATGAGTTTTTTTTTGTGAAGGACCTACAATATATTTGTTGCAAAATTGGACCAAATCAATTTTATAAAATACTAGGCCATATTTATGCACAATTGACAAAATGGTTGGGTGTCAAAAGTTTTGATCCACCTCTCGTTAAAAAGACAAATTTCCGCCGATTCAGTTGAAAGCGGGTCAAATTTGAACTGTGTCTACCTCATAGTTTGCTTTTTATTTTTTCCAAAAATCATTTCTAGGTACATAAGTATCTATTTAATCAGAGAAACATCAAAAGTTTTTCAAGATTCAACCACTAGCTAGGAACTGTCAAGCCCGTCGTTTTGACCGCATTTTGAAATGGGTATAAAAAAAATCAAAAAAATCAAAAAATTGGAAAACCTTCGCATTGTGTCATTATATGTGACCAAGTTTACAGGAAAAATAATAAACTTGTAATATGGTAATTATTTTTAAAAAGTGTTCTCAGAAACGAGCTATCATGCGTGAAGATTCATGACTTTCAAGCCAAATGGTCAATCTTATGGCCACACTCATGGCATAGTTTGTTCAAATGATCTCATATTGTGCACAAGGGTGCATCTTGGAATTACAAACAATGTTGCCTAAGGGAGTTTTCATTTTCTTTGCACGGAAAATTCATTTTCCATTTTCTGAGTGCCCGAAATGAGTTTTTTTTTTTGTGAATGACCTACCATATATTTGTTGCAAATTGAACCAAATCAATTTTCTAAAATACTAGACCATATTTAATGCACAATTGACAAAATGGTTGGGTGTCAAAAGTTTTGATCCACCTCTGGTGAAAAAGACAAATTCCCGCCGATTCAGTAGGAAGCGGGTCAAATTTGAACTGCAGTTGCCTCATAGTTTGCTATTTATTTTTTCCAAAAATTATTTTTAGTTATATAAGTACCTATTTAATCATAAATACATGATTTGGTGGCGATACGTCGAGTTTTGGACGTTGGCCAAGGGCCCCAACTCTATAGCGCGTAAACTCGCATGCGCCCCGTGTGACCGTGGCGTTGCCATGTGTTCTGGGCGGCCTAGGCATGTCTAGTGGGTTGGGCACTCCCCAGGTAGGTGCTAGAAAGAAAATCACAACATAAGATTCTCACGAGGAGACCGATCGATGCTCAAACATGAATAAGCAGCCAAGTGTTTGATTAGCGGTACAGGAAATGCACATGGCCAATGGACGTGAGTTTTGGCTGAGAATGATCAGTTACTAAGAAGGCCGTCTTCACAAATTTTTAGCTCAAAAGGAGGAGCCTAGGTGGTACTTGCTTTGCAAAGTACCACACTGGACATAAATACGAATGTTGAAGCTGGGCTCAAAATAATGAATGGATTGAGCTGGCATTTGGTGGAGGATGGTTATTTGGACATAGGAAAGCACCGTAGAAAATGGATACCATTTGGACATGCCAAAGTGGTACTTCCTTCACAAAGTGTTTTTCTGAACAAAATAGGAAAATGAATATTTTTGAATTATTTTTGAACTAGGTAAGGAAGGTTTTTTATATATTTGACGAAGATATGACCCAAACAATTTATGAGATTTTTTTGGGAATTTTGGGAATGACAGAATTATAGGTTGCTTCACAACCTAGGGCAAAAACTATCACATGGACATGACACATAGGCAAAACTGATGAGGTGGCGCCTAGTCATAGCAACCCACCACAATTTACAAGGTTATGACCATCTATATTGGTCATGATCAGCTAGAAATAAGGCGGATCTGCTTTATGACCATTTCGTGTAAGGAAATTACGACATTTCTGACCAAAATGGTCGTTATAGTTTAGGGTTTGGAGCCCCCCGAACAGCTTTTGACCAATTAGTTTGAAATGGTCATAGATCTATGACCGATTCTTCCAGGTCACTCACAGAAGGTCACTAGTTAACATATTTCTTGTAGTGAAATAGCATCAATGGCCGCCTTAACCACCTCCACCGGGGATGTCAGAATCAGTGCCATGAAGATCAATAGCTCCCAGATTCAGGCCTGGGTAGGCATTGTAATTTAAGTGGTGAAAGAAATGCATTACACTTTATAAAAGTAAAACAGGGCATTGTATTTTCAAATCCTAAGAGTAAAGGATTTTTGAACAAGGTGAAAATTGCTCTAGGCTGCTTGGGGATTCCTGATTCCTTAAGCAACATATATACAACGTTCACTTATTCGACAGAAAGCATTAAGCTCGAAGACGTTTAAGGAAATATATTGAAAGAATTACAAACAAATCACTCATGGACTGGATACATGGAGGCTTCAAAGAGGTGGTGTACACCGTCGAGCAGGGACATACACGCAGTTACATGACGGAGCAGGCGGGCGGGCTCTCCTCGCAGATGACCATCGGCGTGCACGGCATGGGCATCGGCTGCTGGTACGGCGGGTAGGCCGGGCACTGGCACGTGGGCGCCGGCGCCAGAGGGGGCGGCTTGGAGTGGCCCTCGCAGCACGGCGTACCGCAGCCACACGGCCACGCCGATGGGTACGGCAGCGGGTACGGGTACGCGTACGGGACCAGCTGGTTGCACGGGGCTGGCTTGGTCTCGGGCTTCTCGTCTTGCTTCTTCTGCTTGGGAGGGTCGTCCTTCGGCTTGGCTACCACCGGCGGCTTGACGACCTCAATGTTCTTGATGACGTTGCTGGCCTTGCACCAGAGCTTGCATGTCAGCTTGTCGGCGTCGAAGGGCCCCGACACGAGCACCCGTTTATCCTCGTACACGATCTTCTCGATGACAAACTTGCCTCGGTCCTGGATGGAGGATAGGACCCTCTGAATCTTGGCGCTGCAGCGGCTGCACCCCATGTCCACCGTGATGCTCAACGTCGGCATCTTCTGCACATCAAGATACACCTCGGCTCAGGAACGGCTGCGCCCACGATCCAGCGTCATGTTTCTCCTGGTTCTGGATTCAACAAAGCCGAAGGGAGAAGCGCAACAGAAGTAAGCTCACCTTTGCAGAAGCAGAAGAAGTAAGCTCACCTTTGCAGTTCCTTATCGCAAGAAAAACCTTTGAAGATCTTAAGTAGATGCCGGAGAGGAAGTAGTGGAGCTGTGGCCGCTGCGTCCGACCAGGACGAAGGTGTTTATGTTTTCTCCTATGGTTTGCATCTGGTTTGGTGGCGAGATCACGTCGGGACGGATCGGTCTTGAATGCTATTCTATTCGCAAAAAAAAAAAAATGCCATTCTGAAACCCTGGTGCGGCGCGAATAGATGGCGAGCGATCCCCCCGTATCGGGTGTCGGATCACATCTCAACGGTTGACAAATTCTGTTGAACATTTAATGCCGCCGCCGTGAAGCCAGGACATGGAGCGGTGACAATTAGTGGAACGACGAAGAAACAGCAACTGTAAAAAATAAAAATAAATAAAATCAACGTTGGCCTATATGCCGAACCGAAATGGATGTTGCCTCTGCATCGACCGGTGTACTGGAATCGCACGTCTTACAAGAGTTTATGCTCCTGCAAAGAAAAGGAAAAGCCAACGACAATTGATGACACGGACGAATTTGTAGGACTAAGAGCCTCTGCATCATGTAGTTGTAATTTAGGGAGCTGCTAATCCGGCGCTCCGCTCCGTCCTGGAGGAGTGGAGTGTTGTCGAATAGGGCCTAGAATGCATAGACATGTTCACGGCAACTATAGCCAAACTCTCATCTAGTTTAACTTCTCAAGAAAGAAGGCGGCATATCGGTTGCGCCTCAAATTTGAGCGGCCGAAGCCACTTCTCAGCAAAAAAGATTCCCTTTGTGGCTTGGATGTCACTCTCCCTAGCTCGGTTGCCTCCACGCAGGCACCAACTTTCTTGCCTCCGCCGCTTTCCTTTCCCCCGTCGGCCACCGTGCAGCCCCCGCCATCCTCCTGGCACACTTTGATTGACCACCGCCTACCGACATCATGTGAATCGATGAATCTAGTCATGGCTGCTACCATGAGCTCGTAGATGAGGAGGGCCACCCCGTATTCGCATTTCGTCCGCCCGAATACCCGCCGCCACCTCCCGCTCGAGATCCATGTCTCAGTCATCGCTGCTGCTGGAGAAGTACCGGCATGCGGCCTAGGGCGATTCGGCAGTGGAGATCCACAATTCGAACATGCGGAGAAGCGGTGGCTCCACACATACCAGTCCGTGTTGCAGGCGGCGTGTGGTATGTCGCTACTCGCCCGGGCGAAGGTGGCCCCGCCCAGGACTTCATCGAGCCTCCCGCTAGAGAGGTCTCCCGCGCTGAGGAGGAGCAGGACTGCTTGAAATTTAATCAGCTCGAGGCCGAGCTATCGACAAGACCTATATGGCTTAGCCCATCGCAAAGAATCCGGAGCTAGTCACCGCGAAAGAAGAGTGGCCCGATTCCAAGAAGCGTGGCAACAACGCCGATGAAGCCGGACCCTCTGGCTTTCCGACTCCGGCGTGAATTGGGACGAGATCTTCAACGATGATGAGCAATTTAAAGTTGTCTAGTTATGCTATGTAGTTTAAAGTATGCTAGGTGGTGATAAACCATCTAATTATGCAATGTATGATGTGCTACCTTTATTTAATTATGAAATCGAGTAATTTAAATTTGTGTTTGAAATATGCAGAATATTTTTAGGGAGTTCAACTTTAAGAGTTAAGCTAGGAACCACTTTTTATTGAGGAGATAAGATTTGAAACAGCTTTTGAAGGGCTAAATTTTGAGGGTTCGACTAGAGATGCCCATAGAAACGCAACGCTTTTTACCAACTAACACATGGTTGCCTTTCAAACTTGAGAGCATCATCTCTATTATTTTGAAAGTGTAGCAAAAATAATATATAAGTTTAAGTATAACATATATTTTATTGGATTCCACAAAATTTGATGTGGAGCATCCTACGGACATCACCATGTCAAGAGTCTGTTTGGCAAGTGACACGTGCGACCTCTACTTCTCATACATAAAGGTGAATCTTCTCCTTTACACGTGTTCACTTGACCCCTTCGAGGATGGTATAGTACTTGACACTCCACTCATGTGCATGCATAGGCATTGCCGGAGCTTCACGGACGACGAGGAGGAGTGCAAGCGCCAAGGAACACCTACACCATCCGCGAGGGAAGCGTGGAAGAGAAGACGGAAGAAAGGAGAAGAAGATGGAGCGGCTACTGGAGTCAGGCCGGACGTCCGGACGTCCGTCCGGATCATCTGGACCTCCCCCAGATCAACTGGATAACTGCGTCGACGACATCCGAAGCTTCACCATGAAGCCGGATCATCCGGCCCTTGCCTGCGCGCATGACTTGGGTCAAGGCCCGTGTACCCATTCGCCCCTTGGGCTATAAATAGACCTCCTCCACCTCGTTTCTAGGGGAAGCAAATATGATAGCTCATTCTTAGGTGAGCTTTGCTCCTACCTCCTCCTCTTGAGAGAGAGAGACCACTCCCATGGAGTTCAAGACCTCCATGTGAGAAGATCCCGAGGGATTCAAGCCCCCCTTCGTGGGAAGATCCTTCTAGGATTCAAGCCCCCATCTCCGTTGGATTTGGGATGGACTCTAGCTTGTATATTTCTCATTGTTGTTCATGTACCTTGTGGATCTTGTGTGTTTGATTGTCTGGTGGATGTGTGATTGGACTCGTTCTTGAGTGTTTTCGCTTGTGATTTCTCTCTGTTTTTCCCTGTGTTCATCATGTTCTTCGAGGGATCCCACTCCAATCGTGAAAGATCAGGCGTCTAGGGTTCTATCCTACATCAAAATTATTCTAGGTCCACAACAATTGTTAAGTCATAAAGAATATTGCCAGAATCTAAGTAGAGCACGCGTGCTACTTAGGGCTTTTGTGATGCCAAATTTGCCATGTACTTAGGGCATCTTCAACTTTGTGCATCAAACCGTCTGTAAATATCCGGATTGTGTGGTTTGTGCACTTTGTGCCCTCCAATATCGTCCATCAATCGTTCGTGGGCAGGCCCACACGTCCGGCTTTCTGTAAACTGGAAGAAAAGTTGGGGGGTATCTGGGTGTCTGAACCTCCGTCACATAGGCGTCCGACACCCCTGACCCACACAAAACCATATCTCTTTTCCTTCCCCAACCAATACTCCTCTCTCCGCGTCGCATTCATGTTGGTCCAAAGCGGACGTGATCGGTATTCGACGGTCTGACCGCCGCTCGCTCTTGGCGTTGTGTTCATGTCGGTCCAAATCGAGCATGACCGGATGGGCGACAAGACAGATTCCTATGACATTCAAGCAGGCTACAGTCTGTCCGTCTGGCAAGCATTCACGCTGGCGCGACGAATGAGAAGTCATTGCTCCACCTAGTCGGCGTATTCAAGACATTGCTCCGCTCCCCTGGGCACCCATTATTTAAATTGCGCTTCGCCTGACCGGCACAAACCGCAGCACGTCTGAGCCCCATCTCCCTTCGTCTGACCTCCGTCGGCGCACCACTGCTCCCCTTCCTCCTCCTTCCCATGACTGTCGGCACAATGGCCAAGACTGGATGTGTATTGTTCAAGAATCTCTCACCACGGCACCAGCACGAGACCGCGGAGCTTGTGCATGACTGGGAAGACGAGTGCGCGCACCGCATTGAGGCAGGAATGCCTCCAGCTCGTGGGAGCAGAGATGGAATGATGAGGACCGAACGATGAAGGAGATGTATAATGAGGAGCAGGCGCCCGCTCCAGTCATGGGATTCACCATAGCGCAGACACACTTTGATGCTTTCATGGCGTAGGAGGAGCAGGCGGCTCCATCGGCCTCCATGTTCTGGATGCTGCAGGAGGAGCAGCGGCACAACCTACAACACTGGCTCGTGGAGGGCCAGATCTTGGCCGGGTAGGCCGTTGCAACCATGGTCTTGGAGGATATGGGCTTCATCGATGAGAAGCTTGCACTCTATGAGTTTGTGCGTCACGCTCGCACCATCTGTGGTGAGCGGTGGCTCCACCCCGCCAATGAGGTGGCGGACAACCTCCAAATTCAAGCATATCATAGTGGAGGCAGACACGGAGGTGGCACGCGCATTAGCGAATGGGAGGGCTGCCACCATCGTCAGCTTAGCATTGTTTGTGTCGGGCCGCAATGATGATGAGGCCCGCCCATCCTACTCGACCAACGACCTCACCTCCATGGACTATGTTACGGCCAGGCAGAGGAATCCGACGTGGAATAGTAGGAGGTGGGACACGGACGTGCCCATCCCTGGCAAAAAGCTGGATGTGGGATAGGGACGTGCCCATGGCTGATGAAGAGTATTCTAGGGTTGGACACTTTTGATAGGTAAAAAAATATTGGTATTAAGGAAAATGGCGTGTGCGCTTTTTCCGTGCATCAGGTTTGATGGCCGGTTGTGCTAGCACGGTCCACGGACATGTCCGGATGTTGTTGCTCATGTTTTGTGTGCCCATTTTGATGGACGGTGTTGAAGAAGCCCTTACAATTTGACACTGATGCTAAATTTCTAGGTTTGATTGCTACCATTACTTTTACCCGGGGAAATGGTAAGATAAGTTTTACTCCCTCCGTTCCTAAATATTTGTCTTTTTAGAGATTTCAATATGTGACTACATACGAAGCAAAATGAGTGAATCAACATTCTAAAATATGTCTATATACATCTGTATGTGGTTGTCCATTTGAAATATCTAAGAAGATAAATATTTAGAAACGGAGGGAGTATAAAATTACTAAAACACAGAATAATATATGCGCATCAAAACAGACTAAACGGGACGCTAAAGGGGGAAAAAACTAGGTGCGACATAGTCAAGTACGCCCATGGCGGTAACTAATGGCAGTGCTACTAGGCCAAGGCCTAGTAGCAAGGCGAGGATGGGAAGGGTTGCGCTGACCTTGGGCCCAGTGGGCTGGCTGGTGACAGATCGAGGTCTGGCTGTGGAGTGGTGTAGTTCGGGTGGTCGAAACCACGGGCAGGATTGCTAACTGAGAGGTGATTCTTGCAAGCTTCTATCATCGTAAAGAGTTCCAGCTTTCAGGACCAAAAATGCATAGTTTTAGAGAGAACAAATAATTAGAAAAATAGGTCAGGCTTAAGGTCTTACTTCCAACCGTATACTTGCATTTGTGTTTTCATCTAAATATCCAACTTGGTCCTAGTAGACATCGCTACGTATGTTTTGTCAATGTATATATGTGGGGGTTGCGTCCTAATAATCTCTTGACCGATCAGCAACCTGCATCACAATTCTATTGCCAACCAAGGCACTTACCGTCACGCAGGGATCCTCGACTATGATGGATTCCACCTAACTTCAGATTCTCCATTTAGGCTTCGATTTCCTCCATTAATGGTCCATTGCAAAGGGAAGTAAAATAAACAAAGGGATTTGCAATCTCTTGATTTTGTTAGTCAGTAGTAATAGTATTTCAAATGGGTCAAAAGGACCGGTAAAGGGTCAAAGTGGGCCGTGTACCTGTGGGAGCAGTTCATGGGCAGCTGGGCGTGCTAGAGGATGTCGATATGGATCTGACGGTCCAAATTGCGACGAGTAGGGTTTGGACGGAATGGAGCTAGGGTTTTCGGGTGGAGGTGCTAGATCTGAGAGAGGGGTAGGGTTGGCTGCTGGGTTTAGTTAGGTGAGATTTGTTTTCTAGATTTTAGTGTTTTGCCCTAAAATGGAGGAATGATGTTGCATTATATAGTTAGGGGTATGTGGGGCTAGGTGGGCCATTGAGCTATGTTAGGTGAGAGGGAAGGCCAAGCATGTTTAGCAAATTTAGTGCCAAATTTATTTATTATTTAACCGGCTATAGCGACCTCATGTTTAATCATTGGGGAATCAAACAAACTCTGATTGACTTGAAATTTTAAACGTAGCCTCACTAGACTATAAGCCACAAATTATGATTCTTGTGATTCAAGCCATTCAGAGCTCACTCGATATCTATTTTAGAAAATATCTCTATTTGTTGAATAAATAGGGTTTGAACTACGTGTGATAGATAACCTTGGGCTAAAATTGTGAAACAATAATGGTAGCTCACAAAAGTCACAAAAGAGTGGGTGCAAGGTTTGGGGGTGAGTCTCGGACTAGAACATCGAAATGGAGGGGGATTTATGTCCATTCGACAAAATGGTGAAATAAAATATCAAATTATTATATGATGCGGATGCAATGATGATAACATTCAATAAACACTCTGGGATGTTACACTCTACATCATGCTTCACTAGGAACCTGACAGATTCAACAAACCTTTAGCATTCCCATGCACGTCGTCAACTCGTCATTGTGTAGATGCCAACTACACAAGAGCAATAAAAGTGTCCTTGATTTCATGGCATCACTGCATGCACTTTTTTTGAATCTGTCACCGAGGGAGAAGACTCCCCATCTACATGCACTTAACAAGACTAAGGCCTATCATCACCAGTCCGCCTCGACAAAGATTCGGACGGCAATTTCCATTCTGCGTCACAACTTTCTCAAAGTTATACTCTTTGTGCATACAATAATAGTGTGAAAATCATCTTCATTTGAGCAAGCGCATATTTTGCATACCCTATCCATTTATTTATTTTTGTTGGAAGAGTGCTCGTGGCTGCCCGTCTGACAAGGATCCTAACATTTTCATGTACTCCTACCTTCTAGATCAAGTCACATATCCTTCAGTCATCCACTGCATTGCTGGAGCTAGATGCTAGATGCTTGTGGGCAATATTGGGCTTTTAGTTTAGACACCAGCCTATAAGCAGTTTTCATAAAAAAAGACTCTATACTTTTTACGCCGCCATGACACAAAGTCATCTAAGTCCCTGGTCGGACGAGGACAAGTCCACATTGACTGGGTTGATAGGAGATGCTAAGAAAATCCAAAACTATGGTAGAGATTTATCCTATCACATGTGCATCGTGAGCAGAACAAAGTCAGTCATGCTCTAGCCCAGATGGGTAGATCCTTGCCTCATACGGCTGTTTGGCTACTGGGGGCGATGAGATTAGCCCTCTTTTCCAATCTGACTGTGTGAACGCTCCTTAATGAATGAGGTTTTTTAATTCACAAAAAGTCCTTGCTCGAAAGCTTTATCTTGTAGATCTCATTGACACTAAAGGAATTAAAATGTTAATGTATAAGATTGGAGTTCCCTCACTAACATTATGGCCTACATGTGGAGCATTTGGAAGGCTAATGCTTTGTTTGGCAGGAAAAATTTCACTCTTATTTCAATTTATGCAAGCTATTCTAAAAAACCAAGCAAGCCCTGGACATGGAAGGAACAAAATCCAACGCCATAAAAGAGCGACCAAACAGGAACTAAGGGCCAAATTCACAGTAGGAAAATGATACATAGGCAATACACACTACATGATTAGGCTATAAAGTCTTTACAGATGCAGCATGGAAGTCGAAAGCTCAAGCACTACAGGAATTGGGATATACATTCAGATAGAGGGAGAACAATAAGAAAGCAACATCAGCATCTCAGTTGCAGGTATGCAAGTCAGTTAACCTCTACAAGGAGAAGCGCTAGCACTTCAAATGGCTGCTCGGATAGCCCCAACAACTACAACAGGGGAGATTACTTTCATGATGGGTAATCAGACTCTCGCTCAGGCGGCTTCTTCTAAAGACCTTCTAAATAAACCTGGGCAATAGGAGATCAGAAGCCATTTTACAGCCTTTTTCTATGCCACAAGTCATACTCAAGTCAAGATAATGCATATTACCAGGGAACAAAACCACAGGGCACATGACTGTGCAACTCAAGTCTATCTTTCTCAATTTACAGATAATCCTACAGCGTCTTGCGGTAGCATTGCTCACTCAGGTTATCAATGTGCTATGCTTTTGAAGCTAGGTAATCTATCAATCAGGCATTGTAATATTACCAATGTAACATGTGCTTGAGAATCAATTGAAAGGCGTTTATGGCGCCTCCACATTATCCAAAAAAAAGATTGGTGTTCCACGCTAGCCTTCATGGGTCCATGAGTTGATGTATAAGAAGCAAGGAGTTGACGAGCCATTTGTCATGAATGGTGAGCTATCAAAAACAATGGAGCAAGGAGTTGAAGAAGAATGGAAAGGGATGCCACTGGTTGGAGGCAAAGCAGTCTGGACTAAATCTTCATATAGTCGGGTCCACACCGAGTGCACTGGATACTACGCTAGGCTATCCGAACCTAGCCTTGCCCCAACCATCGCTAGGTGGTCGGATTGTCCGGGTCGAGATCGAGAACGCTCATACACGGGCCTGGACTACACTGGTCCTGAAGCCTACGTCGCAGCCACCAGCACCAAGTCAACTCACGCAAATCCTAGCGGCTGAATTGTCCGGATTGATTCACATGGAATAGCTAGGCGCCTATCAGTTTGCAGAAGTTTGGCCAAAGGCCCAATGTATATATCCCTTCCACTTTCATCTAGTTTCAACCCTGTAAAGTCGTACCTAGGACCAGATATAAGTTTTGTGAAGCATATGAGACTAAATTAGAGGGCTTTGCACATTTGGAGTACAAGAGCTCTTCCTCGTAGAGAACAAGAGGCTGGTCTGCCCCGCCACTGATGGCCTTTAAGCCTAGGGATGCAAAGGACCTCGGACCCGTTGGTGGGAGGGACCCCACTCTTATTCTTATTTGATTCAACGTCTTGGTTGGGCATAAGTGGCGGCGGTGATGTTCCTCGGTAGGAATAAATAATATAATGTCTCCCATCTTCAATCCTCGTCTCGACGGTATGTCTAGCGTCGTCAAAGGGTGTGTGGAGGTATGTCTCTGTCGGATCCTGTTGGATTCGATTGGTGCTAGTCTTCGGTGGATATGTTTGGATCAAGTCTTTGTTCATGTGTTTACAGGTTTGATTCTTTTGATCTACGACTCTCTCCATCGACGATGGTTGTTATCCCGGTGCACTGGTTTTGTGGGCCTTAGCACGATGATTTTCCGGTTGTCTGCAACAACAAGGCTTGCCTGGGTTCGGTGAGGGAGGGGTGATAACGGCGGCGCGCCTTCAGCTCGCTCCAATGCTTGTAGTCGTCGCCAGGTGGTACATGGATCTGGTTGTAATTTTTGTTACCTCTGATATTCTCTTACTGCCATGATGAATTATGGGTTGCAAGTTTCTTCCCAAAAAATATCAGTTGAGAATAAGAACAAGGCAAGCTTCGGGTGATTATTCCCAACAAATACAAGACCTCCATTCTGATCTTCATTTGTTTTCCCCTCCTCCGCGTTCAGTTCATATAGATCGGATTTATATTTTCTACTTATGAAACTTCATAATTTTAAGTTTCTGAATTATTTGAATCCCAAATGTCTCATCTTCAAATGCCCGCCATCCCCAAGTTCCAAGAGCGAAAATGGCGCCACCACCTCCAACCCTCCCTCCACCCTACCATTCCCTCCCCAACGTCCTTTCCCTCCCCCGCCGGCACGCCCGGCTCCCCATCCGACGCCTCCTCACAGCGCACGCCCTCGCCGTCGTCGCCGGCCACCTCTCCCTCCCCGACCCTTACACCCACACGCTCCTCCTTGCCGCCTACTCCCGCCTCGAGTGCGCCCGAGGCCCCTACGCACTTCTCCTCCTCTTCCGCTCTTCCCTCCGCCTCTCGGTGCCCCCCATCCGCCGCTCCCTCCCTCTCGCTGTCTCCGCCGCCTCCTCCTTACTCCTCCACCTCCCGCTCGCACTCTCCCTTCACGCCGTCGCGGTAACCCGCAACCTCCTCCAGTTCGCGCACGTCGCCAACGCCTTCGTCTCCCTGTACAGCAAGAACGGGCTGCCAGACTCCGCGCGCAGGGTGTTCGACGAAATGCCCACACCGGACGTCATCTCGTACAATGCTCTGATGGACGGATACATCAAGGCTGGGCGACTGGGGCTTGCCATGAAGGAGTTCCATCGGATGCCGCAGCGGGACGCTGTGTCCTGGGGCACGGTGATAGCAGGGTGTGCGAAGGTCGGGCAATGGGAGGAGGCGGTGGCGCTGTTTGACAGGATGAGGGGCGAGGGATTGGGGCCAGACGATGTTGCACTGACTGCAGTGCTGTCATGCTGCGCACATCTCGGGGCGCTGGAGAAGGGACGGGAGGTCCATGAGTATGTAATGCAAAGCAGGTCCCGGCCAAACGTGTTCTTGTGCACAGGGCTTGTTGATTTGTATGCAAAATGTGGGTGTGTTGAGGTTGCCCAGGAGGTGTTCGATTGGTGCCCTGTGAGGAATGTGTTCACCTGGAATGCGCTCATCGTCGGGCTGGCAATGCACGGGCATGGCACAGTGGCAGTCAAGTACTTCAACCGCATGCTGGTTGAGGGGGTTCGACCAGACGGAGTCACCTTCTTAGGGGTGTTGATCGGTTGCAGCCATGCCGGCCTGGTTGACATGGCAAAGAGGATCTTCTCCGATATGGAAGGCAAGTATGGCGTGTCTCGGGAGCTTAAGCATTATGGATGCATGGCCGACTTGCTTGGTCGAGCCGGGCTCATCGAGGAAGCAATGAAGATGGTCGAGAAGATGTCGACGAAAGGGGATACTTACGTCTGGGGAGGTATACTCGCTGGATGTCGAATGCACGGGAATGTGGAGGCAGCAGAGGTTGCAGCAAGGCATTTGCTGGAGCTCAACCCTGAAGACGGCGGGGTATACTCTGTCCTGGCCGGGATATATGCAGATGCTGGCAGGTGGGAGGATGTTGCAAGGGTTAGGAAACTGATGGATCAAAGGACTGGTAGGAGAAATGTTGGTTGCAGTTCCATTACGACGGACCAATAAGACATACTGAGTTGGTCACGGCAGCATGCTACCTGAGTGTAGTAGATTCTACCTAGAAGGTCGCCATTGCAAAGTAGAAATCGGCTCAGGAAGAGGACAGCTACTCTGCTAGGAGTAGCAATGATTAGATAGTGACGAGGTATAAGGTATCGTTGTGAAAATTTCAGTATTTCAAGATTTACTGCACATATAGTTGTAACTCTCTTCTCCAAGAGTCCAAGACCTAGACCTCTTTGAACTTTATGCTGCAAAACGCGAGTGTGAACATGACAGTGCATATTCAAGGACTTCTTTTCAAGTCAAAATGGATTAGCAATTAGGTGCAGCTTAGAATCCATGCGTTTAGCTATTCTCTGGTCTTAATGTTTTCCCTGCCACCACAATAATGCTCACTTGGTCTGGTCGGTGTTCTATACTCCCTCCGTCCCAAAATAAGCGTACGACTTTATACTAAATCAGCGACACTTGTTTTGATGGAGAGAGTAGTTCAGGTCTATCAGTGTTGCGGAAACTCATGTGCTACGGACCACGGTTAGTCCATGCTTATAAAAGATGATGGATTTGGAAGTTAGTATGCAAAGGCACTCTGGAATTGCTGGGCACCGCTGGCTTGCAAACTGTTCATGTGGCTGGCAATGGAACATAGGATTTGGACGTTCGACAGAAGATGCAGACATGGGCTCCAGGATACCCCCTCAGCATGCTTCTTGTGTGACCAAGAGGAAGACAATGTAGATCACATTCTCCTAAACTGTGTACTCTCGGCAGGTTTGGTATCAGTTTTCAGCAAGAGGAGAATCAATCCGGCTCTCATCCCTACAGCAACTGACCACATCCAACCTTGGTGGCTTGCAGGAACGCTCGGGTGCTTGGCAATCGAGCTTCAATCTGTACCACCATGGATCTGGTAGCGATCATCGAAGAGGAAATGCGGCTATGGAACACTAGCCGGATGGAGAGGAGCAGCTGATTTTAGCATATAGAGTATAGCCTAGGAGTAAGAGTTTGAGTTTCTGTTGGAAACCGTACTCTCGAAAAAAAAGTTTCTAAATCCGTTGCCTGCTGCTGGTCTGTAGTAGCCTGGCTTAAATTCTTCTCTCTTCTATAAAGCTAAGATACGCAATTTGCATACTCTCAAAAAAAAATGATGGAATAGAAGCCAATTGCGTACTCTCAAAAAAAATTGATGGAATAGAAGCCGCATGCTGCAATCGAGATGACTTATGAAGTCACTCATTGGTTACTTTGTTGTTCCAACATTCAGCTCCACCGATAACTAGCGTCCTGCGCTCCTTGCCTTCTTTGCAAACTTCTTCTCAGGTCTCAGGTCTTCGTTGTAGCCCATTGCACCAATCACGACCTCTATTCCTTTTCAAAATAAGCAGCACATAAACTGATCTACACACCATTAGAGCGAAACATAACTTGGTTCTTACTGTTGTCAGCAAGATTGCAATAGGTTAGCGACTGTTGAGAATCATGAATTCTCAATGACCGAAAAACACACACACGTTGATTGATTTCACAGATTTTTGAATCTATATCCATGCCATGAGAAATCATACCATGCCATGAGAACATATAGGTCATTACTGAACAATGCAACCTGCCCCATGATTTCCATCAAATCTTCAAAATGATTATGTAGCTCTTAAATCTCAATCTGAGCTCGTCCCCCTTCTTTACAGTAGCCAAGCCTCAACAGTACGTTGAAGCATTCCGATCAGCAAAGCAGGGAAAGGTTGCGGCAGAACTGATTCAGTCAGTCCAGTCTTCATGCTTCCAAGGCATGGTCTGTTCTTGCCAAGAAGGCTCGGCTGTGCATAATTCCTGATATTGTAAGTTTCAAAGTGAAAACACAATGGAAGATATGAACAACTCCTGCATCTGCCAAAACAACATTTTTATTTTGTCCCAATCAAATACAACAGGCTTTCATGTATGAAATGGCTACACAAATGTTATCCAAGGAGAAATGTTATTGCGTCTCTCAATGAGATAATTCCTTGCACAAATCTAGTCATCGGTTCAATAACGACAAGCCGCCGCACCCCTGATAAGATACATATATGATGTCAGAAATTCAAACCGATCTGTCAAATTTATGTTGAAATCATCAATTTTATAGACTGATCTCATGTAAAATGCAATCCTCACTCACTCCCTACATGCATGCGCATTTATCTCACAAACTAGTACCTGGAACAGACAATTGATCCAACACCTCGAGCAACGTACTCGTGCTCAAACAGGTATGACACTGTCTCCGCCCATTCACCTGATATTGCAGCTCCAAAGCCTAAAAAGAGGGTTCAGTATAGAGTTGGATTATAATCACAAAGAAAACAAATACACTGTAAAAATGCAGTGCATGGATATATACAGAAAAGTTAGCAAGAACCATAGCAATTTCTGCAGTTGAGCGTATGCCCTGGTTTCAAGTGGACTTATGGACCATTGACCTCACTGATTCAATCATTCAATTATTAATGCAACAAATAAATGAGCCATTGGACATCAGCCTGGCCAGATAACTTCATGTTCTATTTTCTTCCTTTTCACATTTGATGAACCAACATCACAACATTCAAGCTGTGTCATCTAATTATGTAACAGAACGGACATCACAGAAGCACATGAGTCCAAATTTATGCATGTCAAAAGAAGGTAACGGGTACAGGCTCAAAGCAAGATGAAGGGAACATACATTCTCCACGGTCAATTGCTCAAGTTCAATGCAAGCGTAAACATCATTCTTCGCCAGAGCCATGATATCACTGTAGAAACAGGTTAATGCTGAGTGTTAAATTGAGAGGACAGGGCAGTTGCAAGATAATCACATCAGCTATCCTGGCGTTTTCTCTGCAGATAGTGATGCTTTGCATGGGTATATCAACTCCAGTTTTTCAGGAACATCGTATACAAAACATTTGAAACAGGGCCAAATGTGAAAAATAAAAAGGATATAAATTAGCTGGTGAACGCTATAGGGTTTCCGGTGACACCAAATTTATTAGCAAAAAGAAACCAAGATTATGCTAAATGGACCAAAGAAGCAAAGAGTTCAAAGTTTCAACTTTCAAGACACGGCCAGTTGGCCACATTACATGCATGGACTATTGACCTCACAGCCATTCATCAATCTTACCAAATGGACCACACAACTGATGTGCAGTGTACAATGAGGAATGCAATTCACATTTAGGAATCTTTTATCCTTTAGCAGCTTAGGATGCTGATCAGAAAACAAGCAGAAGTGCCACCAGGACAAACAGGATAGGTCTACCAACTCCTTTTCTAATAACTTCACTAAGATAATTAATACCACCCTCCCAAAATCCAGATGAACCCAGTCAACCTAACCAGAAATTTAGTCACAAGACATAATTTTTCAGAAATCCATGACCGATGAAAAATGCGGTAAATAGGTCATGTTTATCTTGCTGTGAAGGGAATAGACACATGAGTACGATGGAAAAGACACCAAATAGTATACATACAGTGCATTTCTAATAATGGCCAGTGTGTATCTAGTACTAGTAGTTACTAGTAAATGCGTACGTACAATGCACATTGATATCAGGTAGGGTATCAATTGAGAGTTAAAAAAAGGTAGGATATTATTGCATGCTGATGTATTACTAGGTAGGATATGTTTTTAGGAAAGGTAGTATTAATTACATGGTTAATCCTAATGTTAATATTTGGTATGATATTGATTGCACGCTAAACATGTTGAGCGCTCATCATTGGAGCAATCAAGGTCGTTAGATGCACATGGTTTGATGACCAAGATTAGTTGGATCTGCCCCCTTTGGGTCTTCTTATGTTGGTATAGATAATAGTGTGTATCTAGTAATAGTTATAAAGAGTGACCTGTAGGTATACTTGCCTAAGCTTTAATGCTGCACCATACTTTATACCTAGTAATAGTTATAAAGAGTGACCTGTAGGTATACTTGACCAAGATTAGTTTGATGCACACGGTTTGATGACCAGAAAGTTTGTTATGTTTTTGTAATGCTGCACCATAATCCTCAAATACAAATGCAATAAGCAACAGCTAATCAGTATGTGTTCTTAGCACATAACAAAATCTGCATTCCTTTCAAAAAGCAAAGCTGTGATTTTGCTACTGTTAGACTGTTGGGGTGACAATTAATGACCAGAATTATTAAGAACAAGCTCTCGTTTTAGGGTGCATCCTGTCATCAGACAAAGATAACCAGTGTTTATTCAAGCCCCAGTGGGCAACTTCATCAAGCATGGTTAATGAGTATATCAATACAAAAGTGCAGAACAGTAATAGCAGTATATCAATACCTGAGTGAGTAGACATCAACAAGGGATCCATTATCAGCAACTATAGGAATTGAGCTTATTCTATCTGTAGAATGCAAAAAAAAATGTAACAGTTAGATTCAGTAGCAGTTACTTCATAATGATGTAAAATCTCGCACGTGCCGTTTAAAAAGGAACACGTTTAATAGAGAACCTCAACTTCGTTAGATGAGTCCCATTTTTTTAAGCATTTCAAGTAGTGTCACGTCATCTATGTGAATTCCTGGATGGCAGGTTTCCAGGAATCCAACAGCTAAAATCTGATTATTGTATTTTACAAAGAGTAAAATACACTATAAGTCCTAAAACTATTCGAGGGGTGCCAAGTTACTCCTAATACTATGAAAATGCACATCTAGGTCATAAAAGTTTGCTAAGTGTGTCGCCCGCAGTCCTATCCGTGCTGCATCAGCTTTTGACTTGCACGCGTGGCATGTTGACCATTGGCATGTGGCAGCTTTTTGCATAAACCCCCCTAAAAGGTCCCCTATTCTAATTTGTGGCCACGCATCCTCTCTGTTGCCCTCCTCCCCACCTGAGCGGATCCTCTCTAGCCATAAACCTGCACAAAACACTTACAATCCTCGTGTATAGGCTACTAGCGTGGCACAAAGGGAGAAAAAAACAAGACAAAGAAACATGGAAGCAAAAGGGAACGAATACAAATACGTGCATTGCATGTGGAATTGTGGATGCGGAGCTACAATAACGACACCATCAAATTGACCGATGGGAAATAACAAGCGGGCAGAGAGGAAGGCGCACACCAGACTAATCGAGCTAGAACTCACCATTGGCGGAGATCGGGGCAGCATCTCGAGAAACGAAGTCGGGGACAAACATTCCTATTGAAGCATTATTGTACGCAGGACAACAAGTCGGTGGTGAGGATGTGTTCGGCGCGTTGTGGTGCTCCTCTGAGTGGGGGGAATCGGTTCGGCATACTCCGGTTACCCTGATTGCCGGTGGCGACAACGGCGAACAAAATAGTGGCGCAACTTGTAAGGTGGCATCGATTGTGAAGAGCATTGACGTCACGTCATCTGATGCGGTCTACGGAGACGATGGGGAGAACTTGAGGCGCTTGGTGGTTTATATTGCATATGACAAGATGTGCCCACCCAAACATGAGTGCATCAGTAACATAATGGTCGTAGACGGCAAGAACAAGAGGAACTACGGGACCTAGTTGTGCCATGACGAGGAAGTAGATGTAGACACCTTGTGGAACATATTGGGCACGAGCTCAAGTACACCGCTGCCAATTTTGCGTTTGCGCCACATTCACCGCTAGAATATGGTTGTCGGAGGTGGAGAGGAAGCCAAGGGAAAGGGCGAGTGCGAAGGGAAGGGGCCACAAAATTAGAAGAGTGGACTTCATGGTGGGTTTTGTGCAAAACATTGCCACATAACAGTGGTCGACCTAACACGCATGTAAGTCAAAGCTGATGCAACACTCATAGGACTGTGGGTGACACACTTGACAAACTTTTAGGACCTATATATGCATGTTTTATAGTATCAGGACTAATCTGACACCCCTAAAATAGTTTTAGGACTTCTGGTATTTTACTCTTTTACAAATATAGCTGTCCAAATTTCTCGGTTGAGAGTTTAATGGGTACTCCATTAAACTAGCCATGGACGGGTGCGTGGAAGATATCTATCCATGTGCCAGAACCATGAGTTGGTTGCGAGATCTTATGGGTTTCAGCTCTAGCCTACCCCAACTTGTTTGGGACTAAAGGCTTTGTTGTTGTTTGTTGTTGTTTAGTGTTTCATGGGTACTCTATCTATTCATAAATAGACGATTCTCCGATATGCAACTTTGACCATTATATTTTGTGTG
>NC_041383.1:452063337-452074902 GCF_002162155.2 Triticum dicoccoides
GGATCCAAAACCGTTGCAGGAGACAAATCTTAATGTATCATTTTTGTCTAAACCAGCCTAATTGTTTTTTTAGTATATTAGTCCTTAGGAAGTTTGACTGCTCACTTTGTAAAACTCAGCTATTTCTGGACAGAGGTTATAATTCAAGAGGGCGAGGTATTAGAGTTAACAGGAAAAACTCAAATGTGTCACTGCAAAAGATGACAACTAATGGGATGTCTGCATGAGTCAATGATGACACGTGTTAGAAGCCTTTGTACAAGTCCTGGACACATTTATTTCAGACTTGATTGTTCACTTGAAATTGATTACCTGCACTATTCAAGAAGGTACTAATCACCGATTCCCTCAAAAAAAAGGGACTAATCACCTACTTAATTTGATTGTGTAGCCAACAACCACCGTGTCATGTTCTTATGGATCAACTGGGGAAAATAACATGACTATCTGCATTTCAAATGTCATTCATATGGTACCTTCCAGAAGAAAATCCAGGCAAGTAATTAGAGGAGCACTCAGCCCCGATGTTCTAAGCTGTCTAGTACTTGCCCTTCCAGTATGCTGCGACCATGTACCAATAGGAATACTGGAAATCTGATTTCGCAAAATGGGATAACCTTCTGGTTGTTCTTGGAGCTTTGAGCAAAGAACTAAATACATCATCAAGGTAAAGGTAAGCTCAAGTCGAGATGCAGGTAAAATTAGCTAGGAGAACAAAGTCTCATAAAAAATACCGTACATTTCAAAATCCCTGGAAGAGTTGCAAGATTAAGTAACGGTATCCCTGATATATCCGTTGAGGACTTAAAGATAGGGACTGAAGATATTTCATTTTGTATTATAGTCAGTGCCACATCCCTTAAATTATCCGAATCCTTAACCTGAAGAAAGACATTGTAGGGAAAAAGAAAAAGGACAATTATTATTTCACCTTACTGATAAAAAGAATTAAAAAAATATGTGATTCCAACAATTTTCAACTTCTGCAAATACAGAAGATTCAAACTATCTGGCATGTTTGGATGTGGGGGAATTTAGGCTTTGGAATAGCCAGGCCCCATTCTACCATATCCCAAAAGGCCTGGGTTAGCAGAAAGAATCCCAACAATGAATGGTAGATCAGTCAATATGAATGTTCAAGTAACGATATTGACATATTTTGGAAAATGATGGTAGCATTATATTTCTGGGCATATAATTAGTTTTTCCTATTTGCCAATGCTGATCTTTAGAATGTTTACACAGCTAATCAGATGAGAGAAGCCTGGAAAATGTACAGGAAAATACATGAACTAATGGCCTTCTTTGCATGCCTGCGACATCAGCCCCTCCATAATACTGCAGTTTTGCTTCTTTCCAAGCAGAAACTGAATGCATTTCAAGCTCTTCATGGCCCAGAACTCGAATGTTCCTCTGCAACTGCAGATCTGGGAATTAGTAAAAACCTCGCTGACAGAGGAAGAAATACAGTAATTGAGATCTCACCTTTCTCAAAATTAATACAAAATCAGAAGCAGTTAGCATGCCTGTTACGGTTCCTTGGCCATCATCCCAAAGAGGAACCAAAGCAAGGCCCTAAAACAAGAAAAGGTTAACTGCGTACTACTCTTATGGCATTTGATTGACAAGGTAAATCACATGTTGGCTAGTGGACCACGCCATACATGAATACACCAGGAAGAATACCAACACAAATAGAACCTTGAAAAGTAAATGATAATTTTTCTCATCTAAATTACCTTACTAAATGGAGGTACAGTGGTGATAGTACTCCCTCCGTCCGGAAATACTTGTCATCAAAATGGATAAAAGAAGATGTATATAGACGTATTTTAGTTCTAGATACATCTCTTTTTATCCATTTTGATGTCAAGTATTTTCGAACGGAGGGAGTAATTGTGTTATTCTGGGTAAGGACAAAGGAGATGTCTGCTGCTATAAGAATATGGATAACTGTAGAACATATAGGGTGGGATGGGATTTGCGGCTAATGATGAGGGTACTTGTTCCAAGAATATTTTTAAATTCCTCAATAACATGATGATCCAACACAGGGAAGTTCAGACATAACGAAGTTAAAAAAAACAAAAGCACACATAGCAGTTCTTGCAAACACATACCTCATCATGCATAATATGAAATGCTTGTTTGACAGGAAGCCGAGCATCCAAAATTGCTATCTGGAATACTTATGTGAAAACTGATTATTGCATGGTCAAAGACAAAGTGTTGATCATAAAACAAGAGCCTAACCTTGCTAGAAACAGGAACAACATCATATATGGTATTATGTAATAGTATTTCAGAGACCCGATGGCGGAAAACTGCAATCTGCATGCCCGAGTTTCGAGATGGTGGTTCTGGTGGCATCTGTATGGAGATTTATGGCACAGTACACAATTAAGCATTAGTTATTCAGGAGAGTCTACGAATTATAAAAAAAAAAAGGGCAACCTGGTGCATGTAGCTCCCGCTTGCGCAGGGTCCAGGGAAGGGTCCGACCACTTTGGGTCTATAGTACGCAGCCTTTCCCTACATTTCTGTAAGAGGCTGTTTCCAGGACTTGAACCCATGACCTCATGGTCACAAGGCAGCAGCTTTACCACTGCGCCAAGGCTCCCCTTCAGTCTACGAATTATGCAAGACAAAAAATAAAATTTGGAACTTTGACACGTACTGTTGTCAAGATAGTACCCTCATCCAAATTCATTCTTCTAACGGGTGATTGCTCTAGCTGTACAGCCGGGTGTGTATTATTCTCCACAAGTGTGACAAGCATTTCATTGCTGATCAGGCCATATTCATCACGTACAACAGGTTTTGTGTCATCACATCTCCAGACACCATCCACCAAAAAGCGGTACTGAATTGAACCAAAAGACCACATCTATGTATGCATATGCATTAATAAAACACAGAAGCTGGAGAATATTGTACGAAAGTAGTGGGGCACTGGTACAGAAAGCATAGAAGGAATATACTATCTGCAAAAAAAATTACCAGCGCAAGATCATGTTTGAGTTGCTTCCTAACCTAAGAACGGAACTATAAAGAACCACATTGGGAACGTCACTAGCACAATGCCCATATTGCTACAGATTTAAACAAATCTGGGACAGATCCGACGAACTATATCTGCTTCTGCCAGATCCATTAGGTGGCATAGCCCAAAGGTGGCCAGACCGCCACCACAAGTTGACATCTTTATAGGGATATAAATGGTAGAATGTTCAATAACAAGTGAGTGAATTTGCTGCATAAACGCAATGTTTCCTACAATTACATAGAGAGTGAGTTGTAAAAGAATAGCAGCAAAGGGCTTTATAATTATAGTCATGCTTGGCTGCATTTGCAGAAATAGAAGGTGCTAAATCTTGAAGCGAAACAGCCAAAATACAAAACCCAATATTGAGTATGCGCAAGATTCCATGGTTATAATTAATTAGGCAATAATTTTGAAAGATCTTATGGATTGCTAAGTAACAAGGTAAAGGGATATCAATGCATGGCAAATCAGACAAATTTGGTACAATTCAAGTATTAATAGCTTCCAGCAGAAAAGAGGCTTAGTAATAACCCAAGAAAAGATGGAATAAATGGCAAAAAACTAAAAAAGGAAACCTGGTCACAACATACTGCAAATTACAAACGGCATTACAGGCATTGATGTTGTATACTCAAATCTAGAGCAGCCGTTAAGCCCGTTACATAACATCTTCAACTTCTTGTCTGGAGTTATGGAGACATGGAACAGCAGCTTCTTGTCCTGATTTGTTTTTTAGCATTAAAGATTAATAACTCCCTACCTATTAAGTTCACTAGATAGATGCGCATGTCTATGGCTTTGAAACATGTAAGACTTCAAACCATGAAAATGGGTAAGTTGAGTCCTTACAATTTTTGTACAGGTCAAAGTGCAAAACTAGGAATGTCAATGGTGCAGCTGAAATAACAGTCTTTCCCCTCAAACTCCAAATAGTAAATGTAACAGGTCAACTTTTGATTTCCCGCTTTTTTGGCAGCATGCTCTACAACGAGTGGTGGTACTATCAGAAGTTGTTAGCTACTATCGTTTCGACATAAAAATATGGCATGTATCTGGCACTAAATCTAAGATGTCATTTATTACGACCATACCTGGTTTATCTGCTAGTGCACAGGGCCTACAATCATAGAACTTCAGTAGCATATGTTATCAAACAAGACATCAATTATGTTAGGCATTCCTCAAAACAAAACAAAATCACTGTACGCCAATTTTACATGATTCCAGACCTAGTCCTTGTGATCCTATGTCTAACCAGAGTTTTCATACGGCTACTGCCTGCCACACTGCAAGACAGTCATCTAAAGCAGCAAAAGGGTCACATAGAAGCGTAACAGTTAAAAGGTATCTGACATCAGTAAACCACCACTCGTCATCCATATGCAGATTTTAATCACTGCGTGCAATTAATGTCAGATCACCAGCTAAGCTCACTAACTGTAAATCTGTATGAAAGCTCTCTGCCTGCCACACTACTTGCAAAATGGATACAGCTTGTGCACATAAAATAGCTCGACCCAAGAACCGGCTACATTCTCACTTGTGTGTCAATGATAACTACGTACTCCCTCCGTCCGAAAATACTTGTCATCAAAATGGACAAAAAAAGATGTATCTAGAACTAAAATACATCTAGATACATCCCCTTTTATTCATTTTGATGACAAGTATTTTCGGGAGTACTTCACTTGTTCATCCGTTCATTCATGCTCGAATACAATACATTGAGCCAGCACCTTCGATGGCCATCCACCACAACTCAACTACTGCAACAAACCTTAGATGCATTGCCGTCCATGCGCCCGTCTGACAGGAAAAAATTGAGACAAGGACAAACACAAAATGAACACGATAAGCCCTCCCGACAAGCAACTCGATCCTGCTTGTCTGAAAAACACCATAGCTCATACATACAAGCACGCCAATCGTAACTAACAAGCCTAGCAGCAAAGCCATAAACAGTGCAACGGCACACAAATACGTAATCGGAGCGAGGAGCGGGCGTATTTAGGCAATTCGAGCATAATCTAGGCAATTCGAGCATAACGCACCTGATAAAGCCCTGGTGGGAGATCGAACACCACCTGGAACTCAGTCCCAACGAGCCCCATGGGGCACTCCCTCCAGCTGACAAGAAAAAGAAGATGAAATCAGTATTACCAATGGAAAAAAGATCCAGCTTCTGGGCACCGAGATCGAATCCCTGCGGCCCACCCGGTGAAGCTGCCACAGAAGGAGGCGCGCTGGCCGCCGAAGGGCCAGGAGAAGCGGCGGTGCACCATTGGAGAAGCCCCGGGCCAAGAACCCTAGGAGTGAGTGTCGCGCGCCCTCGGCGCCGAGCAGGGCCTATAGCTAGTCGAGACCCGAGTCCATCCAAGGACCAGCAGCCCGGATTGGGTTGTAGGAGAGCACGCGAGGGCAAAGGACGGTAAGGACTGGTGTGAGGTGAAATAAAAAGAGGAATTTTGGTGCGAGGAGGGAGAGGGAGGGAGGGAGGGAGGCGGAGATGGAGAAGCGAGGGAGGAGTGAAGAGAGAGAAAAGCGTTGGTGTTTAGTGTTGGAGTGCGTGGAACGTTTGTTTTTTTTCGCTTTCGTTTTGGT
Organism: Triticum dicoccoides; assembly: GCF_002162155.2. Lineage (NCBI taxonomy): Eukaryota > Viridiplantae > Streptophyta > Magnoliopsida > Poales > Poaceae > Triticum > Triticum dicoccoides. Next base: position 452,068,985 of record NC_041383.1, read on the forward strand.
TGGCTTGGGTTGTTGGTGCTCATGTCTTTGGACGCTGCTCCATGCCACTCGTGCGCCACCAATTCCCTACGGCGCACACTACATCTCCAACGACTAAAAACCTGTAAAAGTTGCTTTTCCACGTAATTAGAGCAAATCTCCATCTTCATCTTTATCTCCATCTCCATCTCCACTAGTATTAAAACCACGAGTAGGATTGGATCTATATAACACCAGCCGCACGATTACTTGCATCTAACGCTCTAAAGTTGTTCAATGTTGTATCAACATAAGTGATACCCCCGTAATTTGAGCCCTTAATTGCCTAAATCTATGATCTAGATTACCCCAATGATGTACCAAGTAAACCCCATTGCCAAGTCGAATAAACTGCCTCACACACAGAGTTTATATAGGGTCATGTCACATGGTGATGTAATACCCTACTTTCTGTTTGTGGTTGGTTGATGGTGGTCATATGCCGAAGTTTACATACACGAGGGCGAGTTGTTGGTATGCTCGGGGAAGCTTTGTCGTGCTCGGATGAGCCTTGGGTATGTTTAGGTCTTCTGTGATGGCCTAGACTACGCTCTCGAGCATCCTTCTGGTGGCTATCTTACTCCCAACCTTGTTACTTGTGTGTATCTCTTTATTCTGGTCGAGCTCTTCCCTCTCGGTGGCCGCGGTCCTCCCCTTATATACGCCTGGGGTGAAAGGATCGAGAAGAGGTGTCTAGAGGGGGGTAATTAGACTCTCAACAAGCAAAAGTAGCAGTTTTTTAAGTTCTTCAAGTTGAGGTGGAGTTTTGGCACAAGTTTAAGCATTCACATTACATTTCAAGCACGCATGGTAAGAGTATATGGGCAACGGAAAGTAAGTCATGCAAGTTGCAAGAAAGTAAAGGGATGGGATTGGAATGTGCAAATGCAATTGGAGACACGGAGATTGCTGGCGTGGTTCCGATAGATGGTACTATCGTACATCCACGTTGGTGGAGACTTCAACCCGCGAGGGTAACGGTTGCGCGAGTCCACGGAGGGCTCCACGAAGAAGCAACATTGTCTATCCCACCATGATCATCACCCACGAAGGACTTGCCTCGCTTGGGTAGATATTCACGAAGTAGGCGATCTCCTTGCCCTTAGAAACTCCTTGGTTCAACTCCACAATCTTGACGGAGGCTCCCAAGTGACACATAACCAATCTAGGAGACACCACTCTCCAAAAGATAATAGATGGTGTGTTGATGATGAACTCCTTGCTCTTGTTCTTGAAATGATAGTCTCCCCAACACTCAACTCTCTCTCACAGATTTGGCTATGGTGGAAAGATGATTTGAGTGGAAAGCAACTTGGGGAAGGCTAGAGATCAAGATTCTTGTGGTTGGATTGGAATGTCTTGGTCTCAACACATGAGTAGGTGATTCTCTCTCATAAAATGAGTAGTGGAAGTGTAGGCACGTTCTGATGGCTCTCTCTTGAATAGAGAAGGGGTGCAGGGGTATATATAGCCTCCACACAAAATCTAACCATTACACACATTTGACCCAACTCGGTCGGACCGAATAGGTTAACTCGGTGAGACCAATTCAGTTCAAAAAATGTGAATGATAGGATTTTCGATGGGACCGACGTGATCAACTCGGTGGGATCGATGTGCTAGGGTTAGGGCAAAACCTTAACTCGATGTGACCAATTGCATGAACCCGGTGAGACCAATTTCAGAAATGAGCAAACAGAGAGTTGGTCAGGCAAACTCGGTGGGACCGATTGCTTATTTCGGTGAGACCGAAATAATTGCAACAGGCAACAAAGAGTTTGCAAGGCCATCTTGGTGGACCGAGATCCCTATCGGTGAGACCGAATTGATTAGGGTTCTGGCAGTGGCTATGTCAAGTGAACACGGTGGCGCCGAATGGATTAAATCGGTGGGGCCAAGTTTGACTTTAGGTTTAGGACATATTTGGAATTGAGAGAGTGGTTGAGGGCTTTGGAGCATATCACTAAGCATTTTGAGCAAATAGACCATTAAGCAACACCTCATCCCCTTTTAATAGTATTGGCTTTTCCTATGGACTCAATGTGATCTTGGATCACTAAAATAGAAATGAAGAGTCTTGAGCTTTTGCCAATCTTTATCCTTAGCACCTTGGAGGGGTTACACATCCTCTTGTCCATGCCATGCCTTTGTTGAACTTTCTGAAATATACTAGATGAAAATATTAGTCCAACAAGAGATATGTTGACATTAATTACCAAAATCACTCAGGGAGCACTTGTGCTTCCAATATCCCCCTTTTTGGTAATTGGTAACAACATACATCAAAGCTTTAGATAAAATATGAGAAGTAACAAGTAAAGCTTTGGAATGACATGTAACATGCATTGGCTCCCCCTACATTTATGGAATCATGTGAAGATAGACTATAAAAGTGTGTGAATGCATAGACATGACAGAGCAAGCAATGAGCTACATGTATATTAGCTATATGCATCAGAGTAAATGATGTAGAAAATTTAATTGTACCTTCATGTTCATGAGTCCCTCTTGCAAACAATATGTACATCAGCAAGGGATCATCATGTACATGAGTGTGATGCATATACTTACCTTGTGGTCTTGAGTTGACTTTGTAAGAGGTGAACTTGAGAAAACATGGTTAGATAACACAAGAGCACCTACTAATCAGAGCAAGTGAGAAAACCACAAGAGCACCAAGACTGGGATGGCATGTAGAGAGTGAGTACTTAGTACTCTATTTGGATATAGACATGTGATACGTCTCTATCGTATCTATAATTTTTGATTGTTTCATGCCAATATTATTCAACTTTTACATACTTCTGCCAACTTTTTATATGATTTGTTTAGACTAACTTACTTATCCCGTGCCAAGTGCCAGTTTATGTTTGTTGCATGTTTTTGTTTTGCAGAATATCCATATCAAACGAAGTCCAAACGCGATAAAAATTTACAGAGAATTATTTTGGAATATATGTGTTAGGAGGTGGAATCAACACAAACGGGGGCCCACAATGCCCACAACCCACCAGGGCGCGCCACTAAGACCCAAGTGCGCCCTGGTGTCTTGTGCCCTCCTCGAACGTCGGTTGGAGCCCTTCTTCTGGCGCAAGACAAATAATTTATGGAAAAAATCATGTAAAAATTTCAGCGCAATCGGAGTCACGGATCTCCGGGAATTTAAGAAACTGTGAAGGGCCAGATATGGGGAACGCGAAACAGAAGAGAACAGAGAGGGAGATCTAATCTCGGAGGGGCTCCCGCCCCTCTGCCACCATAGAGGCCATGGACCAGAGGGGGAACTCTCCTCCCATCTAGGGGGGAGGCCAAGGAAGAATAAGAAGGAGGGGGCTCTCTCCCCCCTCTCTCCCGGTGGCACCGGAGTGCCACCGGGGCTAGGATCATGACGGCGATCTACATCAACAATCTTTCTACCGTCAACACCAACTCTCTCCCCGGTGTAACCTCCCTTCTCCCCATTGTAATCTCTACTTAAACATGGTGCTCAACTATATATATTATTTCCCAATGATCCATGGTTATCCTATGATGTTTGAGTAGATCTGTTTTGTCCTGTGGGTTAATCATGATCTTGGTTGATATGATTGTATATTTTATTTATGGTGTTGTCCTATGGTGCCCTCCGTCTCGCGCAAATGTGAGGGGCCCTTGTTGTAGGGTGTTACAATATGTTCATGATTCGCCTATGGTGGGTTGCGAGAGTGACAGAAGCTTAAACCCGAGTAGGTGGTGTAGCGACCTGACCCGAATGGGTCAAGTCTCTGTGCTTACGTGTCATCCCTGGATCGGTATGCTAACACACACAGTACTCGAGGATTTATAATAGAGGTAAATCACATGTATAAAGTAACGTAAATACTATTACCTCAATCCAAAGTAGCGGAAGTAACAAGGTTGTGGATTCCCATCAACACCAACGGCAAAGTTGAGTATAGGAAATCATAACCCTAACGTATCACTTACTCGTCGTAAGATCCTGCAACATGAGACGTTGCAGCCACAGAGGGTTAGTACATTGAATGTACTGGCAAATTCACACCATAGAGCAATGATGAATAAAGGCTATCACTACATGCATATTTGGCTGGTGGAAAAGCTCTATGGTTATAAAGTTTTGCGTAAAGCCAATTTTTCCCTACTGCAAAGGAATATATTTATTTAACTATCATGGTGGTTGTTAAACATTGAGAATGGTTGACAGCATTCTCAATCCCAATTAAAAGTACTCAATTAAACCCAACAATATTAATTAAAATAACATGATGAGATTCACATGAAAATCCAAGTACTAGATACTCAAAACGTCCATAACCGGGGACACGGCTAATCATGATTAGTTTATACACTCTGCAGAGGTTTGTGCACTTTTCCCCACATGACTCAATCGCCTTCGTTTGGTTTCTCGTACTACATGGTGTTTGAGAAACGGATGACCGAGACATAGTCTTTCAGAAGCGCTTGCACCTTACGTAGAGGGTAGACCGTACCAACCTACATCCCCTACATCTGTTAGTCTACCCTGTAAGAGTTCGCATGACTTAGTCAACTATGCTAGAGCCCATAATAGCATGTGTCTGCACACGGAAGTTTCTGGTTTGAATAATCTCATGATCCCTTTGAGCCTGGGTGGCGGTTCGAAGAAAAACAGGCAAGTCCTGGAAACCCAGGTGCCTAGACAGGCAAGTCCTGGAGTAACCAGGTGCCTCAATCCACCCAGATGTGTGTTTAAGTTGCCACCTTAAATAAACCATTAATTAACAATCTCATATCTGTCATGGAAATTCACTCACCCAATCCACGTCTACGTGCATAGCATGGCATAATAAGCAAACGTAGAAGTAACTCCCAAGGGTTTGAAAATAAAACAGGTAATAGGTACTACCTCATCTACTTCCCATCCCACAATTTAATTAGATCCTAGTCATGCAATGTTTGAGGATTGATCTAATGCATAAAAACTGGGTAATAAGGAAGTATGATCAAAGTGTGAACTTGCCTGCAATGTTGATGAAGATGAATCGCACTCAAAACTCTTGATAGTTCTACTCGTCACACTCCGGTCAATCTATCATGAGCAAGCAATAGTAACCATACATAAGCAATCACTCAAAAGCACCGGAAACAACGAAGAGTACGATTTGGAAAACATCAAAACCAAGCAAATGACTCTTGCAACAGAAAACAATTTCTAACAGTACCAAAATTAAGTGAATTTGGCCTTATCAGAAAGTTTAGGTCAAGAGCTTCGAGATGCAAAAAGAATCAACTCAAACGGAGTTATAAAATTCAAGTTATGATCAAACAAAGTTCAAATTCAAATCTGATCTAATTCAAATTTTAAACTTTCAAAAACATGTTTAAGTTATTTTACTAGATGAGGGGATCATAACAAAGAAGTGGGCGTTGGTTTCGTTGGATTTGGATAAATGGTTGAAAAGTAGTGGTTGTTTGAAAAACAGGGGCCAATCTGTAAATAAAAATATTCACGGACGGGTCCCTGGCCAAAATCTATTAATAAAAAGAAAACTCTACCGAGCGAACGCTCGCTAACAGAACCTAACGAACGAAAATCGTTCGCTACCGAACCTAACTAACGAACGTTCGCAAAATAACAAAACCTAATTTAATAAACCGAAAAAACCGAAAGAAAACCGGGGTGGTTAAATCGGTTTATACCGGCTCGGACGGTTCGGGGCGGTTTACGGTGAAAACCAACGGCGGCGGTTTCCGGCGATCTCCGGCGAGATCTGCGGCGACGGCGGGGTGTGGCGGTGGCTGCGCGGCACGGGAAGGCGGCGCGGGGCAGCGGAGATAGAGGCGGCGGCGGCGCGAGGCGAGAGGCGGCAGGGTGCGGTGCGGCGGCAGCCGGAGCAAGAGGCGGCGGCGGCGATCTGCGA
>NC_041383.1:452075546-452097416 GCF_002162155.2 Triticum dicoccoides
GGCGAGGCCGTGCGGGCGGCGGAGTCCGGTCGGGAGGAGGAGCGGTGCGGGCGCGGGCTGTTGGGCCGCGGCCTGGTTCGGGCGCTGGGCCGGCCCAGTCGGCGAAGGGGGAAGATTTTATTTTAAAAAAATACATTTTACCAGGAAAAATAAAAAATAAAAAAAAGACCAAATAAATAAAAATATTATATAGGCATATAATATATCAAAATTTTCAGAAAAAGATTTTCTACGACTTGAACATTTTTCTAGAGTCAAATAAAATACACACAAATTCAAATAAAGCAAAGAGTGCTTCTGCCCTAGGAAAATCCAGTAAAATCATTTTAAAAATACCAAAATTAATTCAAATTTATTTCTCTCCTATTTTCTGATGTAGGGAATCATGTTACCCTATTTTCCATATATTTTATTTTTGGAGAAAAATAATTTGAATAAAACTCAAATAACTCCAAATTGAAAAATAAATTCAAAAGAACTTTGAATTTAATTATTTGAAACTCCCAACTCATATTTCATATGTTTTGAAGAAGTCATTTTATCTTTGCTCGTGAAAATCATTGAGTTGCATAAAGTTCCTGGGTTGGAAATATTTTCCAAATGAAATTCAAATATTTTCAACACCCCTTGTCATTTAAATAAATGGAAGAAGTCATGTCATCTTCTCTCCAGGGTTTTGTGGTGAAAAGAATTTGAACTCATGAAGATCAGAAAAGAAAATGAAAGTTTTGGGAATGTCCTTTTATTCCCTCTCATTTAACTTTCAAAAAGTTTCGAATTCACTCACTTTCAGTCAATCAATCAAAACTATCTATTTGTTTATAACATTCCAAAATTTAGAATTTTGGGATGTTACAAACCTACCACCCTTAAAATGAATCTCGTCCTCGAGATTCGGAGAGGCTAGCAAGAAAAAGGTTAGGGTAGGGGTCTTCTCAAAATCCATCGATCATCTCCGGGGTCTCGGGTGCTACCACCCTTAGAAGCATGGTTACGGTTCCATGAAAACTCATATACTCCATCCTTATTGTTGACAGTGTCGGTCTTCTCAGATTCTCGGGAAATTCCATCTCTGGGCTCTTCCGGTAGCGGCATAACCTTTTCTTAATTCCTGTATCCATTTCATCCTGGTAAGGTTATTCCGAGACTGGGTCTTCTTAGCTGACGGGTCTGGCGCCAATACTAAACAAATATCGATATCTCATGGTGGTCAACAATTTATGGTTTCTCCTGCAGGAAATGGGTCTGGGTTGAACCTCACCATATATCCTACGTTGGCAACAGCTGACGTGTACAAGGGAAAATACTTATACCATTCTAAGGTTCAAACAAGGTTTTGATCGTCGTCTCTCTACTATAGGTAAGTCACTCAGATTTACCATGCCATATAGCAAGGCGAACAATAAGAGTAAGTCGGTATGGTGATCAATCCATCCCACACCCAAATCATTATCTTGTATATGGTTTAGCGAATCTCGCATTCTAACAGTCGGTCATCCTCACAAGCATTGCAAAATTTCTCTTGTCGACGAACCAAGTTCGGATAAATCCATTGATTCTGCAAGCCAAACAAACATCTATCGAAATTCCTTAACAACTCCCAGGTTTTTGCGTTGCTCCTATAAAATCGTCGGTGGGTAAGGTTGTAGCTTCTACCGGGGTTTTTTCCTTCAGCAAGAGTGTGCGTGCTTCTTGGCAGGTCCTGGGGCCTGTGGGTTATGGCCCATCTCATCATTTGTAGTCCTTGAACTTATCCTCAGGCTTCTGATCATTATTCCAACTTCCAACTTCCTAGTATTCTTAAATCCATCCAATTGTACTGGCTTCCTTCCTTCTATTGGCACCAAACTTGGACATGATTACTCAGACTCATCATGGAATTTCCATTGATCCATATTTCCAACATCCTACCTCCTTTATATCCAATAGTAATCCATCTCTTCATCTTTGTGGGATGTCCCACATACCGAGATAAAACTTATACTTATGAAGTCCATACTCCACTTCGTGGAACATCATTATCCTTTCCAGGGTCAAGCATCCTTACAGGGGAATATTGGCCATCTTTGCATGGCACTTCTTCAACTGGGAAACGTGAAACACATCATGAACTTCTGACAGTCCTTCGGGTGACTCCAACTTGTTGGCCACTTCTTCCATACGCTCCCAAAACTCGGTGTGGTCCTACAAATCTCGGGGCTAACTTTCCCTTAACTCCAGATCATTTAACTCCTCGCAGAGGGGACACACGAAGACATGTTCTGTCTCCAATTTCATAGACTTTCTCCTTGCATTTTTGAGTCTGCATAACTCTTCTGCCAGGGCTGAGCTACCTTCAGTCTATCTCGAAGCAACTTAACATTCTCTTCTGAATCCTTGATCACATTTGATCCAAACAACTGGCGGTCTCCAACTTCATCCCTCATCAACGGTGTCTGGCTCCTTCTCCATACAAAGCTTCAAAAGGGGCCATCTTCAAACTGGCTTGGTAACTGTTGTTGTATGAGAACTCCACGTAAGGTGGATTATCATCCCTACTAGATCCATAATCTAGCGCACACGATCTCAACATGTCCTCCAGAATCTGATTGACTCTCTCGGTCTATCCATCTGTCTGCGGATGAAAGGCTGTACTGAACTCTAGCCTAGTACCCAAAGTGTGGTGCAGCTGATTCCAAAACTTTGAGGTAAACTGTGTTCCTTTATCTGATACGATGGTCCTCGGAACTCCATGCAGACATACGATCCTGGTCATATATTTCTTGGCCAACTTCGCACTTGCATAGGTGGCTTTCACTGGGATAAAGCAAGCCACTTTGGTCAAGCGAATCAACTACTACCCAGATAGAGTCATGTCCTGTTCAGGTTCTGGGAAATCCGGTAATGAAATCCATGCCAAGTTTATCCTACTTCCATTCGGTTATCGGCATAGGCTGTAGTAATTCTGCTGGCTTCTGATGCTCTGCCTTTACTCTCTGGCATACATCACTACGACTACATACTCCGCAATATCCTTCTTCATACTAGTCCACCAGAAACGCTCCTTCAAATCCAAATACATCTTGGTGTTTCCAGGGCGAATCGAGTATGGTGAGTCATGAGCCTCCTAAAGTATTTACTTCCTGATCTTTGCATTACTGGGAACATATACTCGTTCCTCGAACCATAAGGTGTCGTGCTCATCCTTACGAAAACCTTTGGCCTTTCCTTTGCCCATCCTCTCTTTTATCTCAACAATGTCTTTGTCATCCTTCTGAGCTTCACGGATCTTTCCCAACAATGTAGACTGAACTTCCATTGCTGCAACAAAACCTTTGGGAACATTCTCCAACCGAAGTTCCCTGAGATTCTCTGCTAACTCCTTTGGAAATCCTCTGCTTATGAGGGTATTCATCCTTGTTTTCTTTATGTTTGTGTCCTATTTCTCCACAAATCTTACATGCACAAGGTTTCTTCATATCCTTTCCATAAGGCTTCAACTTCTGGGACACAAACCTAGACTTTGACAAAGTTAACTTAAATTCTTTCCAAGTGGTTACTCCTTTCCATCCATTGATGGTTTGGTACATCCTCCACTAGGTAGCAGCACCTCTTTCAAAGAATGGAAGAGCATGCTGGGCCATATCCTTTCTGGCTATAGTGTCACTCTCCATATGATCCTCCATGTTCTGAATCCATTGGTCCATCTCCAATTGACTCATCGGTCCGGAAAATTACAAGCTCATCTCCATTCATCCTCTATTGGGTCCAAGGGTATTGGGGTGGGATAAGAGAGATAGAGAGGGATACACACAACACAAACAAAAGTTTTGAAAAGACAGGTTTTATTGTGGCTGTCGGAAAAACAACAAACAAATGACAGCTCACAATCGTCGCATATAACGTAGGTACAACGGGGTTTGGTCTTCTAATGGTCAATAAATCTCAACGTCATCAAACTCTTCAAGTCTTGGTCATGTCTCCGATGGCTCCTTCTGATCATACTTGTCCTTCTCAAGTTCTTTTACCAGATCATCTCTGTTGACGCGAAGTTTCCCCTGACGTCCTTTAATATTCTGGAGTTGCATTCCAAACTTCTGGGTTTCAACCTCCTTGACATGAATCATGTCCTTCTATCCTTTAGCTCCTGACTAATCTCCGGTATCACGAGGTTTTGTTTCCTCCAGTTTGGCTACTTCAGCTTCTGATTCCTGAGTTCTTCGCGAATTGCCTCCTTGTCAAATATGACTTCCTAAAGTCCATCTTAGAATCCTTGATGTAATACTCCAGATCCTGGCGATACACCAACTAAGGTTAAAACTTCATCCCTTGCTGGTAGGTGCTTCATTAGCCCTTTTGTCAACCAATTCTTCCGAAAGATGCATGCTTAACACCTCATGGTGACAATAACATGAGCGAGTGATAGCATCATGGATATCCATGTTTATGACTATGTCTCTGCCATGAGCTATCATTCCATAGTTGATATTTCCTGTCTTGGGGCTTTCTTGACAAAACTTTGAGTTCTAAAGCTCCATGTTCAGGTCTTTCTCCGATACACCTTGATCTCGAGTATTGACAGCTTCCATAGTCTGTCAAGTTCCATAAGGGTAGCCTTCCTTGGTCATACCAAATCTGGAAATTCTTCATATTCTCCTATTCTTTGAAGTCTTTATCCGTCATAGTTTTCGTCATTGTAATGCACGGTAAAAATCCTCTTTATTCCGACTGGTCTTAGTTGTCCGATATCTTGTACTCCTTGGAGTGGTCTCATCAGCCGAATCTTCACGTGGTCAAAAGGGGAAAAGGGGTAGTCTAGCTAAAAGGGAATTTTTGAATAAGCTCAGAAGAGAAGAGAGGTAAAAGATTCTTTTGAAAAGAAAGTTGTAGAGAAAAATCTTTCCTATGGGCTTGCCAGTTTCTAGGGTCACGTCCTACAGCCAACATGTGCTCTGATACCATCTTGTAGCGACCCGACCCAAATGGGTCAAGTCTCTGTGCTTACGTGTCATCCCTGGATCGGTATGCTGACACACACAGTACTCGAGGATTTATAACAGAGGTAAATCACATGTATAAAGTAACGTAAATACTATTACCTCAATCCAAAGTAGCGGAAGTAACAAGGTTGTGGATTCCCATCAACACCAACGGCAAAGTTGAGTATAGGAAATCGTAACCCTAACGTATCACTTACTCGTCGTAAGATCCTGCAACATGAGACGTTGCAGCCACAGAGGGTCAGTACATTGAATGTACTGGCAAATTCACACCATAGAGCAATGATGAATAAAGGCTATCACTACATGCATATTTGGCTGGTGGAAAAGCTCTATGGTTATAAAGTTTTGCGGAAAGCCAATTTTTCCCTACTGCAAAGGAATAAATTTATTTAACTATCATGGTGGTTGTTAAACATTGAGAATGGTTGACAGCATTCTCAATCCCAATTAAAAGTACTCAATTAAACCCAACAATATTAATTAAAGTAACATGATGAGATTCACATGAAAATCCAAGTACTAGATACTCAAAACGTCCATAACCGGGGACACGGCTAATCATGATTAGTTTATACACTCTGCAGAGGTTTGCGCACTTTTCCCCACATGACTCGATCGCCTCCGTTTGGTTTCTCGCACTACATGGTGTTTGAGAAACGGATGACCGAGACATAGTCTTTCAGAAGCGCTTGCACCTTACGTAGAGGGTAGACCGTACCAACCTACATCCCCTACGTCTGCTAGTCTACCCTGTAAGAGTTTGCACGACTTAGTCAACTATGCTAGAGCCCATAATAGCATGTGGCTGCACATGGAAGTTTCTAGTTTGAATAATCTCATGATCCCTTTGAGCCTGGGTGGCGGTCCGAAGAAAAACAGGCAAGTCCTGGAAACCCAGGTGCCTAGACAGGCAAGTCCTGGAGTAACCAGGTGCCTCAATCCACCCAGATGTGTGTTTAAGTTGCCACCTTAAATAAACCATTAATTAACAATCTCACATCTGTCATGGAAATTCACTCACCCAATCCACGTCTACGTGCATAGCATGGCATAATAAGCAAACGTAGAAGTAACTCCCAAGGGTTTGAAAATAAAACAGGTAATAGGTACTACCTCATCTACTTCCCATCCCACAATTTAATTAGATCCTAGTCATGCAATGTTTGAGGATTGATCTAATGCATAAAAACTGGGTAATAAGGAAGTATGATCAAAGTGTGAACTTGCCTGCAATGTTGATGAAGATGAATCGCACTCAAAACTCTTGATAGTTCTACTCGTCACACTCCGGTCAATCTATCGTGGGCAAGCAATAGTAACCATACATAAGCAATCACTCAAAAGCACCGAAAAGAACGAAGAGTACGATTTGGAAAACATCAAAACCAAGCAAATGACTCTTGCAACAGAAAACAATTTCTAACAGTACCAAAATTAAGTGAATTTGGCCTTATCAGAAAGTTTAGGTCAAGAGCTTCGAGATGCAAAAAGAATCAACTCAAACGGAGTTATAAAATTCAAGTTATGATCAAACAAAGTTCAAATTCAAATCTAATCTAATTCAAATTTTAAACTTTCAAAAACATGTTTAAGTTGTTTTACTAGATAGAGGGGATCATAATGAAGAAGTGGGTGTTGGTTTTGTTGGATTTGGATAAACGGTTGAAAAGTAGTGGTTGTTTGAAAAACAGGGGCCAATCTGTAAATAAAAATATTCACGGACGGGTCCCTGGCCAAAATCTATTAATAAAAAGAAAACTCTACCGAGAGAACGCTCGCTAACAGAACCTAACGAACGAAAATCGTTCACTACCGAACCTAACTAATGAACGTTCGCAAAATAACAAAACCTAATTTAATAAACCGAAAAAAACCCGAAAGAAAACCGGGGTGGTTAAATCGGTTTATACCGGCTCAGGCGGTTCGGGGCGGTTTACGGCGAAAACCAACGGCGGCGGTTTCCGGTGATCTCCGGCGAGATCTGCGGCGACGGCAGGGTGGGGCGGTGGCTGCGCGGCGCGGGGCAACGGAGATAGAGGCGGCGGCGGCGCGAGGCGAGAGGAGGCAGGGTGCGGTGCGGCGGCGGCCGGAGCAAGAGGCGGTGGCGGTGATCTGCGAGGGCGGCGGCGGCGAAGTGAGAGGAGAGGAGAGACGGGGCCCGGGGTTTCGGGGCGCGCTTATAAAGGCAGGGAGGCGGCCTCAGGAGGCGTGGAGGAGGGGGCAAGGCGGCGCGGGCGTCCGGGCGGCGTACGACGGCGGAGTCCAGTCGGGAGGAGGAAGGCGGTGCGGGCGCGGGCTGTTGGGCCGGCCCAGTCGGCGAAGGGGAAGATTTTATTTTTAAAAAAATACATTTTACCAGGAAAAATAAAAAATAAAAAAAGACCAAATAAATAAAAATATTATATAGGCATATAACATATCAAAATTTTTAGAAAAAGATTTTCTATGACTTGAACATTTTTCTAGAGTTAAATAAAATACACACAAATTCAAATAAAGCAAAGAGTGCTTCTGCCCTAGAAAAATCCAGTAAAAATCATTTTAAAAATACCAAAATTAATTCAAATTTATTTCTCTCCTATTTTCTGATGTAGGGAATCATGTTACCCTATTTTCCATATATTTTATTTTTGGAGAAAAATAATTTGAATAAAACTCAAATAACTCCAAATTGGAAAATAAATTCAAAAGAACTTTGAATTTAATTATTTGAAACTCCCAACTCATATTTCATATGTTTTGAAGAAGTCATTTTATCTTCGCTCATGAAAATCATTGAGTTGCATAAAGTTCCTGGGTTGGAAATATTTTCCAAATGAAATTCAAATATTTTCAACACCCCTTGTCATTTAAATAAATGGAAGAAGTCATGTCATCTTCTCTCCAGGGTTTTGTGGTGAAAATAATTTGAACTCATGAAGATCAGAAAAGAAAATGAAAGTTTTGGGAAAGTCCTTTTATTCCCTATCATTTAACTTTCAAAAAGTTTCGAATTCACTCACTTTCAGTCAATCAATCAAACAATCAATCAAAACTATCTATTTGTTTATAACATTCCAAAATTTAGAATTTTGGGATGTTACAGGTGGGTTGTTGCGTACGGGAGTAAAGAGGACTTGATAGTTAATGCTATGGTTGGGTTTCACGACCTTAATGATCTTTAGTAGTTGCGGATGCTTACTAGGGTTCCAATCATAAGTGCATATGATCCAAGTAGATAAAGTATGTTAGCTCATGCCTCTCCCTCATATAGAATTGCAAGAATGATTACCGGTACTTGTTATTGATTGCCTAGGGACAAATGACTTTCTCGTTGACAAAAGCTATCCACTTTTATTACCTTGCAATTTATTCGTAGTTTTATTCTTGCAAAGTACTCGTAGTTTTATTCTTGTAAAATAGTTTCATACTTGTTCTAGGTAAAGCAAACGTCAAGTGTGCGTAGAGTTGTATCGGTGGTCGATAGAACTTGAGGGGATATTTGTTCTACCTTTAGCTCCTTGTTGGGTTCGACACTCTTATTTATCGAAGAAGGCTACAAACAATCCCCTATACTTGTGGGTTATCAAGACCTTTTTCTGGCGCCGTTGTTGGGGAGCATAGCGTGGGGTGAATATTCTCGTATGTGCTTGTTTGCTTTATCACTAACTAGTTTTTATTTTCTATTTTAAGTTGTTCTCTATCATTAGTTATGGATATGGAACATGAAACACCAAAAAAATTAGTTGTACTTGCTACTCATGGAGATGGGGAACCTCCTAAAACCCTCGATGCTCGTTATGTGAAAAATATTATGCACTACTTTGATAATCCTGAGAAAACCCCATTCAACTTGATAATGGGAGAAACGTTGGATCAACGTGAATACTTTAGGGATTATCGCTTGATACAAAAGGGGAAATTGTTATGGGATCAAATTATGCTAGGAAACTATGCTTGAGATATGATTACACTTGTTGCTCTAGGATGAATGCTCCACACCTTCCTTTTTCATGCAAATTTAATTATAATGAAACATTGGCTTCTTATGCCAATGGTATATATGATTATTATGATGTGGAACAAATAGAAGAATTTTTTGGTTTTAAGGGTGCTTATGAAATTGAATCTTTGTTTGAAAAGTTTGATGATTTTGATGATTCAGTTTATAGTCCTGAAATTTTTTGCTATCCTTAAATATTGTTATGATAATTATAAATACAATTATGATATTGATGCATTTATTGAGAGAGTCTCCGCTGTCCAAGAAGAGATTAATATTTTGCAGGAGTCTATGGAAGAAGAAATTGATGAAATTGTGAGCTCTTTGGATGAAAAAGATGATGAGGAGAGTGAAGAACAAAAGGAGGAAGAGCGGATTAGTTACCCGTGCCTGATACGTCTCCAACGTATCTATAATTTTTGATTGTTCCATGCTATTATATTATCCATCTAGGATGTTTTATATGCATTTATATGCTGCTTTATATGATTTTTGGTACTAACCTATTAACCTAGAGCCCAGTGCCAGCTTCTATTTTTTTTTCTTGTTTCAGTGTTTTGCAGAAAAGGAATATCAAACGGAGTCGAAACGGAATGAAACCTTCGGGAGAGTAATTTTTGGAACAAACTTGATCTAGAGGACTTGGAGTAAACATCAAGAAAGAAGCGAGGAGGCCACAAGGCAGGGAGGCACGCCCCCACCCTCGTGGGCCCCTTGCAGATCCACCGACCTACTTCTTCCTCCTATATATACCCATATACTCCGAAAACATCCAGGAGCACCATAGATCGGGAGTTCCGTCGCAGCAAGCCTCTGTAGCCATCAAAAACCAATCGGGACCCTGTTCCGGCACCCTACCGGAGGGGGGATCCCTCACCGGTGGCCATCTTCATCATCCCGACGCTCTCCATGACGAGGATGGAGTAGTTCACCCTCGGGGCTGAGGGTATGTACCAATAGCTATGTGTTTGATCTCTCTCTCTCTCTCTCTCATGTTCTTGAGATGGTACGGTCTTGATGTACCGCGAGAAGTGCTATTATAGTTGGATCTTATGATGTTTCTCCCCCTCTACTCTCTTTTAATGGATTGAGTTTCCCTTTGAAGTTATCTTATCGGATCGAGTCTTTAAGGAGAACACTTGATGTATGTCTTGCATGTGCTTATCTGTGGTGACAATGGGATATTCACGTGATTCACTTGATGTATGTTTTGGTGATCAACTTGCGGGTTCAGTGACCTTGTGAACTTATGCATAGAGGTTGGCACATGTTTTCGTCTTGACTCTCCGGTAGAAACTTTGGGGCACTCTTTGAAGTTCTTTGTGTTGGTTGAATAGATGAATCTGAGATTGTGTGATGCATATCGTATAATCATACCCACGGATACTTGAGATGACATTGGAGTATCTAGGTGACATTAGGGTTTTGGTTGATTTGTGTCTTAAGGTGTTATTCTAGTATGAACTCTAGGATAGATCGAACGGAAAGAATAGCTTCGTGTTATTTTACTACGGACTCTAGAATAGATCGATCAGAAAGGTTAACTTTGAGGTGGTTTCGTACCCTACCATAATCTCTTCGTTTGTTCTCTGCTATTAGTGACTTTGGAGTGACTCTTTGTTGCATGTTGAGGGATAGTTATATGATCCAATTATGTTATTATTGTTGAGAGAACTTGCACTAGTGAAAGTATGAACCTTAGGACTTGTTTCCTAGCATTGCAATACCATTTGTGCTCACTTTTATCATTAGTTACCTTGCTGTTTTTATATTTTCAGATTACAAAAACCTATATCTATCATCCATATTGCACTTGTATCACCATCTCTTTGCTGAACTAGTGCACACATACAATTTACCATTGTATTGGGCATGTTGGGGACACAAGAGACTCTTTGTTATTTGGTTGCAGGGTTGTTTGAGAGAGACCATCTTCATCCTACGCCTTCCACGGATTGATAAACCTTAGGTCATCCACTTGAGGAAAATTTGCTAGTGTCCTACAAACCTCTGCACTTGGAGGCCCAACAACGTCTACAAGAAGAAGGTTGCGTAGTAGACATCAAGCTCTTTTCTGGCGCCGTTGCCGGGGAGGCGAGTGCTTGAAGGTATATCTTTAGATCTTGCAATCGAATCTTTTTGTTTCTTGTTTTATCACTAGTTTAGTCTATAAAAGAAAATTACAAAAAAATTGAATTGAGGGTGCCTTATATGCTTCATCTTTTCAATGTCTTCCATGAAAATGATGGGAAGGAAATTTGTGCTCAAGTACTAGAAGAATAATTACATAGAATGATTGGCATAAAATATGTGAATGATGAGCATGATTGCAATGTTGTTAGTATGAATTCTTTGAATACCTATGATGCTAATGATATGCAAAGCCACAAGCTTGGGGATGCTATGTTTGATGAAGATGATATTTTTTGTCTCCCAAGTTTTGATGAGCAAATTTATTATGGTAAAAGCATGCCTCCTATTTATGATGATTATTGTGATGACACGTATGTCATAAAGAATAAACATAACCATGAAACTTTTCATCATGATTTTAATCTTCAATTGGATTATGCCTCACATGATAGTTATTTTGTTGAGTTTGCACCCACTACTATTCATGAGAAGAATTTTGCTTATGTGGAGAGTAATAAAATTTCTATGCTTGTAGATCATGAAAAGAATGCTTTATGTGATGGTTATATTGTTGAATTCATTCATGATGCTACTGAAAATTATTATGAGAGAGGATCATATGCTTCTACATATTGCAATAATATCAACTTTCCTCTCTATGTGTTGAAAATCTTGAAGTTATGCTTGTTTTGCCTTCCTATGCTAGTTCATTATTGTTCCCATAAGTTGTTTGCTCACAAAATCCCTATGCATAGGAAGTGGGTTAGACCTAAATGTGCTAGTTATATTCTTCATGATGCTCTCTTTGTGTTTCAATTCTTATCTTTTATGTGAGCATCATTGTCATCATCATGCCTAGTTAAAAGGCATTAAAGAAAAGCTCTTGTTGGGAGACAACCCAATATTTACCTTTACTGTTTTTGTGTGTTCACATGATTATGCTACTGTATTAATCATGTTTTATAGCTTTTGTTTCAATAAAGTGCCAAGTAAGACCTTTAGGATAGCTTACGGTGATAGTTGTGTTGATCCTGCTGAAAATCAGAAACTTTTTCACCCATTAAATTAGTTTTGATAATTCACAGAAACGTGCTTTTTATCTGATTCTTTTTTCTATGACTTGGAACACAAATTTCTAAGGTTTCCTAATTTGGTAGAATTTTTGGAGTTACAAAAGTATTTTAGAGTTATAGATTACTACAGACTGTTCTGTTTTTGACATATTCTGTTTTCTATGTGTTGTTTGCTTATTTTGATGAATCTATGAGTAGTATCGGAGGGTATGAACCATAGAGAATTTGGAATACAGTAGATATTACACCAATATGAATTTAGAATGAGTTGACAACAGTACCAAAAATGGTGACTTATTTTCTTATACTAACGGAGCTTACGAGTTTTCTGTTGAGTTTTGTGTTGTGAAGTTTGCAAGTTTTGGGTAAAGATTCGATGGACTATGGAATAAGGAGTGGCAAGAGCCTAAGCTTGGGGATGCCCAAGGCACCCCAAGGTAATATTCAAGGACAACCAAGAGCTTAAGCTTGGGGATGCCCTGGATGGAATCCCCTCTTTCGTCTTCGTTCATCGGTAACTTTACTTGGAGCTATATTTTTATTCACCACATGATATGTGTTTTGCTTGGAGCGTCATTTTATTTTCTTTTGTTTTGATTTCTGTTTGAATAAAATACCAAGATCTTAAATTCTTAAATGTTAGAGAGTCTTCACATAGTTGCATGATTATTCGACTACTCATTGATCTTCACTTATATCTTTTGGAGTAGTTTGTCATTTGCTCTAGTGCTTCACTTATATCTTTTTAGAGCACGGTGGTGGTTTTATTTTGAAGAAATAGATGAACTCTCATGATTCACTTATATTATTTTGAGAGTCTTTAGAACAGCATGGTAATTTGCTTGGGTTATAAAATTAGTCCTAATATGATGGGCATCCAAGAGGGATATAATAAAAACTTTCATATAAAGTGCATTGAATACTATGAGAAGTTTGATACTTGATGATTGTTTTGAGATATGAGGATGGTAATATTAGGGTCATGCTAGTTGAGTAGTTGTGAATTTTAGGAATACTTGTGTTAAAAGTTTGTGATTCTCGTAGCATGCACGTATGGTGAACCGTTATGTGATGAAGTTGGAGCATGATTTATTTATTGATTGTCTTCCTTATGTGTGGAGGTCGGGATCGCGCGATGGTTAACTCCTACCAACCCTTCCCCTAGGAGCATGCGTGTAGTACTTTGTTTTGATAACTTGTAGATTTATGGAATAAGCATGTGAGTTCTTCATGACTAATGTTGAGTCCATGGATTATACGCACTCTCACCCTTCCACCATTGCTAGCCTCTCTTGTGCCGCGCAAATTTCGCCGGTATCATACACCCACCATATACCTTCCTCAAAATAGCCACCATACCTACCTATTATGGCATTTCCATAGCCATTCCAAGATATATTGCCATGCAACTTTCCATCGTTCCGTTTATTATGACACGCTCCACCATTGTCATATTGCTTTGCATGATCATGTAGTTGACATCGTATTTGTGGCAAAGCCACCATTCATAATTCTTTCATACATGTCACTCTTGATTCATTATCCCGGTACACCACCGGAGGCATCCACATAGAGTCATATTTTGTTCTAAGATTCTTGAGTTGTGAGTAGATAAAAGTGTGATGATCTTCATTATTAGAGCATTGTCCCATGCGAGGAAAGGATGATGGAAGCAATGATTCCCTCACAAGTTGGGATGAGTCTCCAGACTTTATGAAAAATAAAAGAGGCCAAAGAAGCCCAAATAAAAAAAGAGGCCAAAGAAGCCCACCAAAAAAATAAAAAATGAGAGAAAAAGAGAGAAGGGGCAATGCTACTATCCATTTACCACACTTGTGCTTCAAAGTAGCACCATGATCTTCATGATAGAGAGTCTCCTGTGTTGTCACTTTCATATACTAGTGGGTATTTTTCATTATAGAACTTGGCTTGTATATTCCAATGATGGGCTTCCTCAAATTGCCCTAGGTCTTCGTGAGCAAGCAAGTTGGATGCACACCCACTTAGTTTCTTTTGATGAGCTTTCATACACTTATAGCTCTAGTGCATCTGTTGCATGGCAATCCCTACTCACTCAAATTGATATCTATTAATGGGCATCTCCATAGTCCGTTGATATGCCTAGTTGATGTGAGATTATCTTCTCCTTTTTTGTCTTCTCCACAACCACCATCCTATTCCACCTATAGTGCTATGTCCATGGCTCACGCTCATGTATTACGTGAAGATTGAAAAAGTTTGAGAATACTAAAGTATGAAACAATTGCTTGGCTAAAACTGGGGTTGTGCATGATTTAAATATTTTATGTGATGAAGATAGAGCATAGCCAGACTATATGATTTTGTAGGGATAACTTTCTTTGGCCATGTTATTTTGAGAAGACATAATTACTTTGTTAGTATGCTTGAAGTATTATTATTTTTATGTCAATATTAAACTTTTGTCTTGAATCTTTCGGATCTGAACATTCATGCCACAATAAAGAAAATTACATTGATAATTATGTTAGGTAGCATTCCACATCAAAAAAATTGTTTTTATCATTTACCTACTCGAGGACGAGCAGGAATTAAGCTTGGGGATGCTTGATATGTATCCAACGTATCTATAATTTTTGATTGTTCCATGCTATTATATTATCCATCTAGGATGTTTTATATGCATTTATATGCTGTTTTATATGATTTTGGGGACTAACCTATTAACCTAGAGCCCAGTGCCAGTTTTTGCTTTTTCCTTGTTTTAGTGTTTCGCAGAAAAGGAATATCAAACGGATTCCAAACGGAATGAAACCTTCGAGAGAGTAATTTTTGGAACAAACGTGATCCAGAGGACTTGGAGTGGATGTCAAGAAAGAAGCAAGGAGGCCACGAGGCAGGGAGGCGCGCCTGCCCCCTTGGGCGCGCCCCCACCCTCGTGGGCCCCTCGCAGCTCCACCGACCTACTTCTTCTTCCTATATATACCCATATACTCCGAAAACATCCAGGAGCACCGTAGATCGGGAGTTCCGCCGCCGCAAGCCTGTGTAGCCACCAAAAACCAATCGGGACCCTGTTCCGGCACCCTGCCGAAGGGGGGATCCCTCAGCGGTGGCCATCTTCATCATCCCAACGCTCTCCATGACGAGGAGGGAGTAGTTCACCCTTGGGGCTGAGGGCATGTACCAGTAGCTATGTGTTTGATATCTCTCTCTCATGTTCTTGAGATGTTACGATCTTGATGTACCGCGAGCTTTGCTATTATAGTTGGATCTTATGATGTTTCTCCCCCTCTACTCCCTTGTAATGGATTGAGTTTTCCCTTTGAAGTTATCTTATCGGATTGAGTCTTTAAGGGTTTGAGAACACTTGATGTATGTCTTGCATGTGCTTATCTGGGGTGACAATGGGATATTCACGTGATTCACTTGATGTATGTTTTCGTGATCAACTTGCGGGTACAATGACCTTGTGAACTTATGCATAGGGGTTGGCACGCGTTTTCGTCCTGACTCTCTGGTAGAAACTTTGGGGTACTCTTTGAAGTTCTTTGTGTTGGTTGAATAGATGAATCTGAGATTGTGTGATGCATATCGTATAATCATACCCACAGATACTTGAGGTGACATTGGAGTATCTAGGTGACATTAGGGTTTTGGTTGATTTGTGTCTTAAGGTGTTATTCTAGTACAAACTTTAGGATAGATTGAGCGGAAAGAATAGCTTCGTGTTATTTTACTACGGACTCTTGAATAGATCGATCAGAAAGGATAACTTTGAGGTGGTTTTGTACCCTACCATAATCTCTTCGTTTGTTCTCCGCTATTAGTGACTTTGAAGTGACTCTTTGTTGCATGTTGAGGGATAGTTATATGATACAATTATGTTATTATTGTTGAGAGAACTTGCACTAGTGAAAGTATGAACCTTAGGCCTTGTTTCCTAGCATTGCAATACCGTTTGTGCTCACTTTTATCATTAGTTACCTTGCTATTTTTATATTTTCAGATTACAAAAACCTATATCTATCATCCATATTGCACTTGTATCACCATCTCTTCGCTGAACTAGTGCACCTATATAATTTACCATTGTATTGGGTGTGTTGGGGACAAAAGAGACTCTTTGTTATTTGGTTGCAGGGTTGTTTGAGAGTGACCATCTTTATCCTATGCCTCCCACGGATTGATAAACCTTAGGTCATCCACTTGAGGGAAATTTGCTGCTGTCCTACAAACCTCTGCACTTGGAGGCCCAACAACGTCTACAAGAAGAAGGTTGCGTAGTAGACATCAGTGCCACCTTCTAATGAGAGTAACTCTTCAACTCATACATTGTTTAATTCCTCTTCATGCTTACCGAAGGATGAATGCTATGATAATTGCTATGATCCCATTGATTCATTTGAAATATCCCTTTTTGATGAACTTGATGCTTACTATGCTTGTGGCCATGATGCCAATATGAATTATGTTTATGGAGATGGACTTTCTATAGTTCCTTATGTTAAACATGAAACTGTTGCTATTGCACCCACACATGATAGTCCTATTATCTTTTTGAATTCTCCAAACTACACTGTCTCGGAGAAGTTTGCTCTTATTAAGGATTACATTGATGGGTTGCGTTTTGCTACCACACATGATGATTTTGATGAATATAATATGCATGTGTTTTCTGCTCCTACTTGCAATTATTATGAGAGAGGAACTATATCTCCGCCTCTCTATGTTTCCAACATGAAAAAAATGCAAGAACTGTTTATACTATGCATTGGCCTTTACTTGATGTGCATGAATTGTTCTTGTATGACATGCCGATGCATAGGAGGAGAGTTAGACTTCGTCATTGCATGATATATGTTGCTTTGTGCTCACTACTAAATGCCAAATCATTGCTAATTAAAATTGGCTTTGATATACCTTGGGATCCGGGTGGATCCATTACTTGAGCACTCTATGCCTAGCTTAATGGCTTTAAAGAAAGCGCTGCCAAGGAGACAACCCAGAAGTTTTAGAGAGTCATTTATTTCTGTTGAGTGCTTTTATAAAGTTTAAAAACAAAAAAAATATAGAGGGGAACTTAAAGCTTCACAAAAAGAAAAGTGAAAGTGAGAAGGGCGAGCACCGTGGAAGCGGGAGCATGCCTTGAACTTTGTTCATGCCCATGGAAACTTTGTGAATCTTGAATTACAGAAACTTTTCAAAACTAATAATTATCCCCTTGTACAATTCCATTGTATTAAAAAATAATGTGCCTATATTTGCCTTTAGGATGATTAGATTGCTTGTTGGTATGTGCGGTGCAGAAACAGAAACTTTGGCTGTAGCGCATGAATTTTCATTTTTGCTGGAATGTCAAACGTTTTTGAAACTTTTTGCACAGTCTTGCTATACAAATTGTTTATGTTGTCCTAATTTTTCAGAATATTTGGAGTACCATAAGTATGGTAGATGTTCAGATTACTACAGACTGTCCTGTTTAAGACAGATTATGTTTTTGATGCATTATGTTGCTTGTTTTGACGAAACTATCGATTTTATCGGTGGTATAAGCCATGGAAAAGTTATATTTACAGTAGCTACAATGCAAAAACAAAATATGAATTGGTTTGCAACTGTACTTAGAGTAGTGATTTGCTTTATTATACTAACGGATCTTACCGAGCTTTCTGTTGAGTTTTGTGTGGATGAAGTGATCAAAGATCAAGGAGGTCAATATGAGGAGAAGGAGGAGAGGCAAGAGCTCAAGCTTGGGGATGCCCAAGGCACCCCAAGTAAATATTCAAGGAGACTCAAGCGTCTAAGCTTGGGGATGCCCCGGAAGGCATCCCATCTTTCTTCAACAAATATTGGTATGTTTTCGGATTCGTTTCGTTCATGTGATATCACTACTAGAATCATGCACTTTGCCATCCACCATGGCTAACGGTAAAGGCATGCCTAGTGGACGGCAAAGGCCTTTGCCGTCTGTCAGCAGACGGCAACAGGTCCGGCTGAATAGGCTATGGCAAAGGGTGGTTGCCGTCTGCTGGCAGACGGCAAAGATGATATTGTCTTTGTCGTCCGCCAGCCCACGGCAAAGGACTTGGACGGCAGACATGGCAGCTTATGGCCGTTAGGGGGTTAATGGTGCGCTTTGCCGTCAGCTGGCGGACGGCAAAGACCATTTCATCTTTACCGTCAGCCAGCGGACGGCAAAGTAACCAAATAGGCCAGCCCCTCAGGTTGAACAGGTAGCTACCACGTGGCAGCTTTGCCGTCTGTTGGCTGAAGGCAAACCTCTTTGCTGTCTGCCTGCGGACGACAAAGTGTCTGTATAGCCCCTATTTTTCTGTTTTTTCTTAGATTCATTCAATTTGAACACACAAGTTTGAACACACAAATTTCACAACAAACATATCCAACACACAAGTTTCATCATATATACATACATAACCAACACATAGTTCATACATATTACAATTCACATTGTTCATCCAACACCTATCCATCCATATAACAAGTTCCACATTGTTCATCGATACAAAATAAAAGCAGAAACGGAAAAGAAGCACTCCATCCATGAAAGCTTCCGTGAAGTAATTGAAATCTACAAAATGGGAAACGAGAAAGTTAGAATAAGAATACTAGAAGAAGAAGGAGAAGACTAGAATAAGAAGTAATCATACTTAGGTAAAATGGAGCTAACCTAGCTAATTATGCCATTTTTGAGTGAACTAAGCATATTATGCCATTTTTGATATAAAGTAGCTAAGTATAGATATTTATTGAGCTAACCTAGGTAACTAAGCATATTAGAGCTAACTTAGGTCATTTTGGAGAAGAAGAAGAAGAAGAAGAAGAAGAAGAAGACTAGAAGGAGAAGAAGACTAGAAGAAGAAGAAGAAGAAGAAGAAGAAGAAGAAGAAGAAGAAGAAGAAGAAGAAGAAGAAGACTAGAAGAAGAAGAAGAAGAAGACTAGAAGAAGAAGAAGGAATAAGAAGAAGACTAGAAGAAGAAGAAGAAAGTTTTTACCCTTTTCCTTCTCATTCTTCTTCTTTTATTCTTTCCTTTTCTTCTTCTATTCTTTCTTTTTCTCCTCTTCCTTGTTTTTCTTCTTCTTATTCCTTATTTGTGTCATTTTAGAGCTTACATAGGTAATTATGCCATTTTTTTAGCTAACTAAGCTTATTATGTCAATTTGAAATGAAAATAAGGTAAGCATATTTCATTTTTGTGCTAACATAAGTAATTAGGCCATTTTTGAGCTAACGTAGGTAAAATGAATCATTTCGGAGCTAATCTAGCTAAAATGGATCATATTGGAGCTAACATAGGTTAAATGTGTCATTTTGGAGCTAACTTAACTAATTATGCCATTTTTTAGTTAATTAAGCATAAATATGCCATTTTTTACACAAGTAAGCCAAGTGTATGTCATTATTGAGCAAACCTAGGTAACTAAGCATATTAGAGATAACTTAGGTCATTTCGGAGGAAACAAAGCTAAGTATAGATCATTTTGGAGATCTGACATACCTGACATAGTTCACTCCTCCTTATCCTCCTTCTCCTCCTTCATCCTAATGCACCTAGAGCGGCGAGGCAGTGGAGGCAGTGGGATGTAGTCTTCTACCACAATTGGCATGGTCATGTCGCGCGGTTGTGGGATCGCTGGCGCCACCACCATCGCGAGGTCATTGTCAGGCACCACCACCATCGCGAGGCCATCTTTAGGCAGCACCATCGCTAGGTCATCCTCAGCCACCACCATCTCTTGCCCATCATGATCCACCACCATCTCTTGCCCATCGTTAGCCACCACCATCGCTAGGTCATCCTCAGCCACTACCATATCTTGCCCATCATCAGCCAACACCTCCTCATCCCAACTCTGCCCCTCTTCTTCCCCACTCCATTCCGGATCATCCTTGCTGCTACTTTTGCTGTAGCCAAAGTCAGTGCTACTTTGGCTGTAGCCAGAGTCGCTGCTGCTGCTCCCATTGCCTGATCAAATGCAACAATGATCGCTAACAATCGATGTGAGACAAAGCCAAATGTAGAGGAAGAAGAGGCAGAACATATTGGCATCATTGTCGTCCTGGTAGCGCATGCGACACATAGTCATGTTGAACACCTTCACGATGAGCATGGCGTCTTCGTCGTACCTGAAGAGAAGGAAGTACCCATGCCGTAGGTCGTAGGCACGGTAGAACTGCTCCCAGCCACGACACAGGTACATGTGGCCGTACCTGATCACCAGCTGCACGTCCCAATGCCTGCAAAGACCGCTGTAGGCCTATCGCAGCTTCACATTCTTTGGCCGATGGTCGTCCAGCATCTTCATGAAAGTGTCAGGCAGCCTCTGCAGTGTGGGACAAGGAGTGATGTAGCAAACAGCAGAGTTATCATAAAGAGATGGGTGAAGGGGAGATCTCTCCTTTTACATACCTGCCTCCTGGATGAATTCTCAAGTATGATACTGAAGAACTCGAAAGCATCCAACTCGTACTCCGGTGTGGCAGAGCACAGCCTTCGGTGGCGGCCTCCCCCCATCTCTGATAAGCAGCAGAAGAGACCAATTAGTACCCTTACAACATTATCAACTACACTTAATTAATTTGGTAGGTTAGTTGGCAATAGTTGGAACAGAGCCAAGTTTTTAGACATGAAAGAAAACTGAGAAAAAAAGCAATGCACTTGTGCTCAACAACATCAACAGAGCATAGTAATCTAAAAAACAAAGCATATTTTAGGTGGCTCTAGGTTGACATACTAGAGCTGAGCACAAGATTTATTAGTAGCACTAGTCGTCAACCCGTGCCTTCACATGGGCTAGACACAAAAATGTTGACTTTAGTTGAATTTCATATAATAACTATTTTAACTTCTTTCAGTCAGCAACCTAGGCAACTAGCAGTATAAAAACCTTCAACTAAAGAAAAGAAAGAAACTAGGAGTGTTGGTTGAGAGATCCCGGGGCACACTTACTTGAGGGCAATGATCGTGGAACTTCTGCCCAATGGCTGCGATCCTCTTCGGTAGGTTCTGGAGCCTTTCGACTTGCTGTGCAGAAATATGGAATGCATCAAAACTTATGTAAATGAAATTTAAATGGGCAGCGTTGTTCGTGAAATCAAACAGAGATACAACAAGAAAACTCATCCAATATCTACTATCAACACCATATCAAACAGAGATACAAGTTCCCAACTACCATATCACATTTCTGCTAAGACAATACGAGGTCAAATACAAAGTAGACAGAACCCAGAGTAAGACGCAACACAGGAAATCCTCAGGAACATGAAAGTACATATGAAACAGATGGTCAAAGTACATCAGAGATGAAATAATTACAAAGAATCCTTGGAATAAGCTAATCAAATGGTTAACAGACGACATGGTGCTAAATTTAGCAGAACTCCCAACACAAATATATGAACAGATCTACCAGCACAAATATATCAACATATCTACTAGCACAAATATATTAACAAGATCTACCAGCGCAATCTTTAACCTTGTGGGGACATCAAACGAACAATATTAGTAGCACAGTTGAGGACCTACACATATCATGCATATAGTTATTTCCAACATCCAAAAACATAGCTATTGGTTTATAACTAAACCAAAACAGAATAGCTACAATTATCAAGAACCTCAACTTGGTGGTCAAGCTCACGAAGACCCTCAAGCCAATCAGGTCGGGGTGGTGCGGGGCGGAGGAGGGGGT
>NC_041383.1:452098024-452200710 GCF_002162155.2 Triticum dicoccoides
GAGGGGGTCACCTGGGCAGAGAAGGGGTCGCCGGGGCGGAAAGGGGGTCGCCGGGGCAATGTGGGTGGCGCGGGGCGGCGGCGGCACAGGGGCAGGGCGGGCGGCGACGGGGGTGGCACGGGGCGGCGGTGGCTCAGGCTCGGGAAGGAGAAAGGGGAGAGAGAGAATGGTCGGGCGCGGGCGTGTTTGATTTTTAGTTAGGGCATGGTTCTTTGTCGTCTGCTAGCAGACGACAAAGAGCATACCTAACCAACGTTAGTTTAAGCACTTTCTTTGCCGTCTGCTAGCTGACGGCAAAGAAAGTGGCCGTTAGGTGGTTCTCACCAGTGGGCCACCCTCCGTCTTTGCCGTCCTCTAGCTGACGGCAAAGATTCTATGCCGTCCACTAGCTGACGGCAAAGATATGTCTCACGGCAAACGCGCTCTTTGCCGTCAGCTCTTTCTTTACCGTCAGCTTTCTGTATACTGATGGCAAAGACCTTCTTTGCTATCAGCTAGCTGACGACAAAGACCTGGCCGACGGCAAAGATCCTGATTCCAGTAGTGTATGTGCAAATCTTGGAGCGTCTTTTGTGTTTAGTTTTCATTTTTCTTTTATGCACCATGCTGGTACGAGATAGTCCATGGTTGATTTACAGAATGCTCATTTCACTTCACTTATATCTTTTGAGTATGGCTTTTATAGAATGCTTCATGTGCTTCACTTATATCATTTGAAGTTTGAATTGCCTGTTTCTCTTCACATAGAAAACCGTTATTTGTAGAATGATCTTTTGCTTCACTTATATTTGTTAGAGCATGGTCTTTTGTAGAAAGAATTAACTCTCATGCTTATATCTACTTAGAGAGTCGACGGGAATTGGTCAATTGCATGGTTAGTCACAAAATCCTACATAGAACTTGTGGATCACTAAATATGATATGTTTGATTCATTGCAATAGTTTTGCGATATAGAGATGATAATATGTGGGAGGTACTAGTGGATGATTGTGTTTAGTAAGATATTGGTGTTAAGGTTTGTGATTCCCAAAGCATGCACGAGTCTCTAGTTATGCCGGGAAGTTGGAGCACAATTTATCCTTGATTGTCTATCTTTGTGTGAAGGTCGGGGGCGCGCGATGGTTAACTCCTACCAACCTGCCCCCTAGGAGCATGCGTAGTAGTACTTTGCTTCGAGGGCTAATAAAATTTTGCAATAAGTATATGATTTCTTTATGACTAATGTGAGTCCATGGATTATACGCACTCTTACCTTTTCGCAATTTGCTAGCCTCTACAGTACCGTGCATTGCCCTTTCTCACCTCGAGACGTGGTGCAAACTTCGCCGATGCATCCAAACCCCGTGATATGATACGCTCTATCACACATAAGCCTTAATATCTTCCTCAAAACATCCACCATACCTACCTATTATGGCTTTTCCATGGCCATTCCGAGATATATTGCCATGCAACTTCCACCGCTTACGTTTGATGACTTGAGCATTGATTGTCATATTGCTTTGCATGATCATATAGATGACATAGTTGTTGTGGCTCAGCCACCGTTCATCATTTTTCATACATGTTATGCTAGATCATTGCACATCCTGGTACATTGCCAGAGGCATTCATATAGAGTCATATTTGTCATAGGTATCGAGTTGTAATTTTTATTTCTTTTGAGTTATAAGTAAATATAAGTGTGATGATCATCATTATTCATTTTTAGAGTAGTGCCCCAGTGAGGAAAGGATGATGGAGACTATGATTCCCCCACAAGTCGGGATGAGACTCCAGACAATGAGAGAAAAAAGGGAAAAAAGAAAAAGGAAAAAAAAGAAAAAGAAAAAAAGAAGAAAGAAGAAAGAAAAAAGAAAAAAGAAAAAAGAAAAAAAATAAACAAAGAGAGAAGGGGCATTGTTAGTACCCTTTACCACACTTGTGCTTCAAAGTAGCACCATGTTTCTCATATGGAGAGTCTCCTATGTTGTCACTTTCATTTACTAGTGGGAATTTTTCATTATAGGATTAGATGCACACCCACTTAGTTTTCATACTGAGCTTTCATACACTTATAGCTCTTAGTGCATTCGTTGCATGGCAATCCCTACTCCTCACGTTGATATCAATTGAAGGGCATCTCCATAGCCCGTTGGTTAGCCGCGTCGATGTGAGACTTTCTTACTTTTTGTCTTCTCTATATTTACCCCTATCATCATATTCTATTCCACCTGTAGTGCTATATCCATGGCTTGTGCTCATGTATTGCGTGAGGGTTGAAAATGCTGAAGCGCGTTAAAAAGTATTAACCAATTGCTTGGCTCACAACCAAGGTAGTACATGATTTATACTTTGTGTTAGGAAGATAGAGCATGACAAGGCTATATGATTTTGTAGGGATAACGTTCTTTAGCATTTGATATTCTGAAAGACATGATTGTTTGTTGGGATGCCTGAGTATTGATGTCTTTATGTCAAATTGTAGACTATTGCTTTGAATCACTCATGTCTTAATATTCATGCCATGACTAGATATATGATCAAGTTTATGCTAGGTAGCATTCCACATCAAAAATTATCTTTTTTATCATTTACCTACTCGAGGACGAGTAGGAATTAAGCTTGGAAATGCTGATATGTCTCCGTCGTATCTATAACTTTTTATTGTTTCATGCCTATATTATTCAACTTTTACATACTTTTGGCAACTTTTTATATAATTTATTTGGACTAACTTACTTATCCAGTGCCCAGTGTCAGTTCCTGTTTGTTGCATGTTTTTGTTTCGCAGAAATCCATATCAAATAAAGTCCAAACGTGATAAAAATTTACGGAGAATTATTTTGGAATAGATGTGATTTTTAGGAGGTGGAATCAACGCAAATGGGGGTCCACAGTGCCCACAACCCACCAGGGCCTAGGCGCGCCGTGGTGTCTTGTGGCCTCCTCGAACGTCGGTTGGAGCCCTTCTTATGGCACAAGAAAGATAATTTATGGAAAAAAATCGTGTAAAAATTTCAGCGCAATCGGAGTTACGGATCTCCAGGAATTTAAAAAACCGTGAAGGGCCAGATCTGGGGAACGCGAAACAAAAGAGAACAGAGAGGGAGATCTAATCTCGAAGGGGCTCCCACCCCTCCGCCGCCATGGAGGCCATGGACCAGAGGGGGAACTCTCCTCCCATATAGGGGGGGAGGCCAAGGAAGAAGAAGAAGGAGGGGGCTCTCTCCCCCTCTCTCCCGGTGGCGTCGGAGTGCCACCAGGGCTAGGGTCGTGACGGCGATCTACATCAATAATCTTGCTACCGTCAACACCAACTCTCTCCCCCTCTATGCAGCAGTGTAACCTCCCTTCTCACCGTTGTAATATCTACTTAAACATGGTGCTCAACTCCATATATTATTTCCCAATGATCTATGGTTATCCTATGATGTTTGAGTAGATCCGTTTTATCATGTGTGTTAATCGTGATCTTGGTTGGTATGATTGTATATTTTATTTATGGCGCTGTCCTATCGTGCCCTCCGTTTCGCACAAACATGAGAGCCCCTCGTTGTAGGGTGTTGCAATATGTTCATGAGTCGCTTATGGTGGGTTGCGAGAGTGACAGAAGCTTAAACCCAAGTAGGTGGGTTGTTGCATATGGGAGTAAAGAGGACTTGTTACTTAATGCTATGGTTGGGTTTCACGACCTTAATGATGTTTAGTAGTTGCAGATGCTTGATAGGGGTCCAATCATAAGTGCATGATTACAAATGACTTTCTCATTGACAAAAGCTATCCATTTTTATTACCTTGCAATTTATTCATAGTTTTATTCTTTCAAAGTACTCGTAGTTTTATTCTTGCAAAATAGTTTCATACTTGTTCTAGGTAAAGCAAACATCAAGTGTGCGTAGAGTTGTATCGGTGGTCGATAGAACTTGAGGGAATATTTGTTCTACCTTTAGCTCCTCATTGGGTTTGACACTTATTTATCGAAGAAGGCTACAAATGATCCCCTATACTTGTGGGTTATCAACATGTCCCCAAGGTTTGAAGATATGCAATGAATTCCAAAGATTTTCTTCCCTTAGAAAATCAGAACAAAGAAAAAACAGAGCAAAGCAAACATAACATCTACTAACATGTCTTTCCCCTCTTAAAGTCATGTGACTTCTCTCCTCTATGGTTAATAAGCATCTAGAGAAGCTAAAATGTGCCTTCTCTCCAATGTGATAAGCTTTGATGTGCTCTCTCCCCCCCCCCCTTTGACATCTATTTCCAAGAAGGGATCTTGTGGAGCATGAGTCAAACAGGTTTGGTCCTTGAGTCACATTATATAGCAACATGTAATTTAAGATGCCAGTAGAGGATAAGAATCATCGAGTGGAGCTGGAGAAGAAACGGGAATTGCAATGACAAAATGTTTTCTCAGTAGTCAGATTGGTAACACCGATTCATTTTCATCGATGACCCCAAGTTGCCAGTGTCATAGATGCATATCGGTCAGACCGGGTTAGTCCTTGTCGGTTGTACCGATGAACAATCTACAATGTGTTATTGCAGTTTGGTCTAGCCGATAGATAGAAATCAGTGAAGCTGAGTTCAATACAGAGGAAATTTTTTGTCATCTCAGCTCACTTGGCAAATTAAATCTCACAAGGATTTGCAAGGAATTAACTGAAAGATTTGCAATGAATTTGATGCGGAGAATGCAGAGAATAAATGACAAAGAGAAATAAAATCTAGATGAAGTTTTTTTAAAGGAAACAAACAAGCAAGAAACAAATGCAAGAACACGAAGAAACACGAGAGAACTTCATCTAGAAAGGGTCGGCGGCAAAGTCACCTATGTTAGAGTATATTGACTGAGGAGTCAAGTGAGAGCACTTGATCGTAGGTCATACTCATCGTTGAAGCACAAGTGGGGTTGCCACTTTTACATAAAGCATTGTTGATGTATTCACATCTTGTTGAGATGCTTTGACCCATGTCTTGGGGTAAAGCTTCTCTAAGATGGAATGACATACCTTTGGTGGTGGTGATGATCTTGATCATGTAGTTGAACTTGTGTAGGATGCTCAAGGTTGATGTAGTTCATCAAGAGTTGGGAGCACCACCTGTAGTTTGAGTTCATCTACCTACATGGGTTAGTTTTGCAAGGAAGAGCACTTGTGTATCCAAAATGACAATCATGAAGCTTGATATCAAATGAGATTTGATATATAGAAATTGTCAAAGGATATGTTGAGAGGTTTCATGCTTCCTTGTCTTTAACCACCATATTGTAGAGACTTGGTGAGGTAGAGATTGCTCAAGTTGTGAGAGGGTTGCAATCTCATAGATTTGGGCCCATCCAAGTACCTACAAGGGTTAGGTAACATGCAAGGGTACAAGTACGGATCCAAGACATATGATCATCATCATAAGAGAAATGTCAAGGGTTAGTCAAAGGCTCATGCCTTGCATGTATCCAAGTGGAGTTTCTACTCCAAGTTCGAGGCATCAATGATGTTCAATTCACCTCTCAAATGGCAAAATACTTTCTCATCAAGTGGTTTGGTGAATATATCTGCCAATTGCTTATCGGTACGAACATGCTTAAGATCGATGTGTCCTTTAGCAACATGATCTCGAATGAAATGATGACGAACTTCAATATGCTTAGTTCAAGAATGTTGCATGTGATTGTGAGCGATCTTAATGGAACTTTCATTATCAGAAAGCAATGGAACATGTTTCACATATATCCCATAATCTCTAAGGGTTTGGGTATTCCAAAGTAATTGAGCACAATATGAACCGGCGGCAATGTATTCCGCTTCAGCGGTGGATAAGGATACCGAGTTTTGTTTCTTGGAGGACCAAGACACAAGAGATCTACCAAGAAATTGACAAGTACCCGAAGTGGACTTTCTATCAACCTTGTCACTGGCATAATCTGAGTTGGAGTAGCCAACCAAGATCAAAGGAAGACCTCTTAGGATACCAAATGCCAAAGTTTGGTGTATGAATTAAGTATCTCACTACCCTTTTCACAGCCTTAAGATGACACTCTTTAGGGGCCGCTTGATGTATCGGGATGGGAGGCGCATAGATATAACAATGAACCAATCATTGAGCGGTAAACCTTTTGGTCAACCGGTTTGCCATCCTTAGTCAAGTCAAGATGTCCACTAGTAAGCATGGGTGTTTTCATACCTTTGCTTTCTTGCATGTTGAACTTCTTGAATAAGTCTTTGGTATAGTTTGTTTGGGAAGCAAAGGTACCCTCCTTAGTTTGCTTGATTTGCAAACCAAGAAAGAACTTGAGTTCACTCATCATAGACATCTCAAACTTCTCCGACATTAGCCTTCCAAACTTTTCACTAAAATGAGGGTTAGTAGAACCAAATATGATATCATCCACATAAATTTGGCACACAAATAATTCACCATTGACCCTTTTAGTAAAAAGTGTAGAATCAATTTTTCCAATCTCAAAGCCTTTTTCAATGAGGAACTTGGTCAAGCATTTATACCACGCTCTAGGAGCTTGTTTAAGACCATAAAGAGCTTTGTGAAGTTTGTAAACATGATCGGGTTTCTTGGGATTATCGAAGCCGAGAGGTTGTTTAACATAAACTCCCTCCTAAATTTCACCGTTTAGAAAAGCACTTTTAATGTCCATTTGGTATAATGTGATATCATGGTGATTGGCATAAGCAAGTAAGATGCGTATGTACTCAAGTCTAGCAACAGGGGCATATGTCTCACCATAGTCCATACCTTTGACTTGAGTGTAGCCTTGGGCGACGAGACGAGCCTTGTTGCGTACAACTTGTCCATCTTCATCCTGCTTATTCCGAAACACCCATTTGGTTCCAATGACATTTTGGTTGTTATCCGACATTTCACCAATGTCCACACTTGGTTCCTCTCGAAATTGTGTAGCTCTTCATGCATGGCGTTCACCCAATCCGGATCATCAAGAGCTTCTTCAACCTTCATAGGTTCAATGCTAGAAACGAATGAATAATGTTCACAAAAGTTAGCCAACGAGTTTTAGAGTGAGTAATTCTTCCGGTTTGAATATCATCAAAGGTTTGATTGACGGGGTGATCTCTTGAAACTCTTGCTCTAACTCATGAGAGCTTTTGTGGGTTGGGGTGGAACATCCTCTTCATCATCTTGTTCTTCCTCTTGGCCTTCTTCATTGTTGGTATTGTTGTTCTCTTATGAAGGTGGAGAAGGAAATTGATGAGGTTCATCTTGGTGTACTTCCTCGTTTCCTTCATCTTGACGTGTTCCACTTGTGGATGCCTCCAAGTCAACTTGTGGTTCATTTTGTCGTGAAGTTGAGGCTTCCACTTGAACGGATGAGGTACTCTCCTTCACCTCTGTTGGATGAATCTTGCCAATAGACAAGTCTTGGATTGCTTCTGAGGGATCTTTATCTCCTACATCAATTGGCAATTGCTCTACTTGTGAGTCGTTAGATTCATCAAACTTCACAACTACCGTCTCTTCAACCTTTCGAGTGAATTTGTTGTAGACATGGTAAGTGTGAGAGTTTGAGCCGTAATCGAGTAGGAAACCTTCATGAGATTTAGGAGCAAATTTTGAACGACAATGCTTATCAAGAATGTAACACTTTGAGCCGAATACTCGAAAGTATCCAACTTGGGGTTTGTTACCGGTGAGAAGCTCGAATGCCGTCTTGCAGAGAAGCTTGTGAAGATATAGATGATTTGTTTCATGGCAAGCCATCTCAACCGCTTCCACCCAAAAGTGTTTTGGCGTCTTGTATTCATCAAGCATCATTCTCACCATCTCAATAAGTGTCTGGTTCTTCCTCTCAACAACTCCATCTTGTTGAGGTGTGTACGTAGCCGAGAACTCGTGTGAAATCCCTTCTTTGTCAAGAAAGGAATCCACATTGGCGTTCTTGAACTCCATCCCGTTGTCGCTACGAAACTTCTTGACCTTCACTTCAAATTGATTTTGGGCCTTCCTAGCAAAGTTCTTGAAGATCTTTTGGACCTGTGATTTATCATCAAGAAAGAACACCCACGTAAATCTTGAAAAGTCATCGACAATGACTAAACCGAAAGAGTTACCACCGAGACTTTTGTAAGCGTTGGGACCAAAAAGATCCATATGAAGCAGCTCGAGCAGTCTTCTTGTGGTCATGGTGTTTTTCACGGGGTGGCTTCCTTAAACCTGTTTTCCTGCCTGACAAGCACTGTAGAGTCTATCCTTGTCAAATATAACGTCTTTAACTCCAAGGATATATTCACCTTTAGTAAGCTTATCAAGATCTCTCATGCCCACGTGACCTAACCTTCTATGCCAAAACCAACCTTTAGATGATTTAGCAATTAAGCAAGTTCTAGGTTGAGCCTTTTTAGTGAAATCAACAATGTATAGATCACCTCTACGTTCCATCTCCTGCATAAGGATTAGCTAGCAGTTTCTGTATCATACCCGAAGGAATTTCATAATAAATATTTTCAGTAGGTTTAGTAGGTTGAGGAGCAACTCTTTGCTCTACCGATCCAGGTGAAGATACCCCAAACAAGCCCCTCAAAGGATTATTTTCCATAGTGACAAGTGAGAGTAAATTTCAGCACACTGTATAAATGTTTCCTTACCAAAGGTGCTTCACTCCCCGACAACGGCGCCAGAAAATGGTCTTGATGAACCAAAAGTACATGGGATCTATCGTAGTCCTTTCGACAAGTAATAGTGTCAAACCCAACGAGGAGCAGAAGGAAATGACAAGCAGTTTTTAGCAAGGTATTCACTGCAAGCACTGAAATTATCGGTAATAGATAGTTGTGCGATAAGATAATTTGTAACGGGTAACAAGTAACAAAAGTAACAAAGGTGCAGCATGGTGGCCCAATCCTTTTTGTAGCAAAGTACAAGCTTGGATGAACTCTTATATAATGCAAAGCGCTCCCGAGGACACATGGGAATTACTGTCAAGCTAGTTTACATCATGCTCATATGATTCGCGTTCGTTACTTTGATAATTTAATATGTAGGTGGACCGGTGCTTGGGTGCTGTCCTTCCTTGGACAAGCCTCCCAATTATTATTAACCCCTTGCGCAAGCATCTGCAACTATGAAAGAAGAATTAAGATAAATCTAACCATAGCATGAAACATATGGATCCAAATCAACCCCTTACGAAGCAACACATAAACTAGGGTTTTTAGCTTCTGTCACTCTAGCAACCCATCATCTACTTATTACTTCCCAATGCCTTCCCCTAGGCCCAAATCACGATGAAGTGTCATGTAGTTGATGTTCACATAACACCACTAGAGGAGAGACAACATACATCTCATCATAATATCGAGCGGATTCCAAATTCACATGATTAATTATAACAAGACCTCTCCCATGTCGTCAGGAACAAACGTAACTACTCACAAAGCATATTCATGTTCATAATCAGAGGAGTATTAATTATCATTAAGGATCTGAACATATGATCTTCCACCGAATAAACCAACTAGCATCAACTACAAGGAGTAATCAACACTACTAGCAACCCACAGGTACCAATCAGAGGTTTTGAGACAAAGATCAGATACAAGAGATGAACTAGGGTTTGAGAGGAGATGGTGCTGGTGAAGATGTTGATGGAGATTGACCCCCTCTTGATGAGAGGATCGTTGGTGATGACGATGGCTTCGATTTCCCCCTCCCGGAGAGAAGTTTCCCCGATAGAATAGCTCCGTCAGAGCCCTAGATTTGTTCTGCACAAGTTCCGCCTCGAGACGGCGGTGCTTCATCCCGAAAGCTTCGTTATGATTTTTTCCAGGTCACAACAGACCATATAGCAGAAGATGGGCACCGGAGGCCTGACAGGGGGCCCACAAGGCAGGGGCGTGCGCCCCCACCCTTGTGGATGGCTGGTGGCCCCCCTCTGGTGCTCTCTTTGCCCAATATTTTTTATATATTCCAAAAAAATTCTCTGTGAAGTTTCAAGACTTTTGGAGTTGTGCAGACTACAGAATATGTCTCTAATATTTGCTCCTTTTCCAGTCCAGAATTCCAGCTGCCGGCATTCTCCCTCTTCATGTAAACCTTGTAAAAAAAGAGAGGAAGGCATAAGTATTGTGCTATAATGTGTGATAATAGCCCATAATGCAATAAATATCAATATAAAAGCATGATGCAAAATGGACGTATCACCCTCTCGTAGCTATGCATCTCCATGGATAGATCTTGTGTGTGCACAAAGGATTTATGGGTGGTGATTGTCGGTGTCAAAACCGGCGGATCTCGGGTAGGGGGTCCCGAACTGTGCGTCTAGGCGGATGGTAACAGGAGACAAGGGACACGATGTTTTTACCCAGGTTCGGGCCCTCTCGGTGGAGGTAAAACCCTACTCCTGCTTGATTAATATTGATGATATGGGTAGTACAAGAGTAGATCTACCACGAGATCAAGGAGGCTAAACCCTAGAAGCTAGCCTATGGTATGATTGTTCTTGGTCCTATGGACTAAAAACCTCCGGTTTATATAGACACCGGAGAGGGCTAGGGTTACAGAGAGTCGGTTACAATGGTAGGAGATCTACATATCCGTATTGCCAAGCTTGCCTTCCACGCCAAGGAAAGACCCATCCGGACACGGGATGAAGTCTTCAATCTTGTATCTTCATAGTCTTGGAGTCCGGCCAATGATGATAGTTCGGCTATCCGGACACCCCCTAGTCCAGGACTCCCTCAGTAGCCCCTGAACCAGGCTTCAATGACGACGAGTCTGGCGCGCATATTGTCTTTGGCATTGCAAGGCGGGTTCCTCCTCCGAATAATTCACAGAAGATTTTGAACACCAGGACAGTGTCCGGCTCTGCAAAATAAATTCCACATTCCACCACAGGGAGAATAATATTTACACAAGTTCAATCTGCTGACGTATTTTGTGGCATGACGTCACACCACGACCAAGCCCTTACTCGAATCGTTTTTATTGTTCCACCTCCGCATGTTTAGCGAAGCGGTTTCCTTGGCATGTCTTGTCAAAGCAGAGATCGTGTCCCCTTATTCCGGGATTCTCATCAATACGACCGTGGGTAACCCAACCACGCCATTGATTGCGGCGCTTGGGAGATAAGCGAGTTTTACCGGGCTGGTGGGGATGCATAGTTTCATCCGCCCATATATAAGGGGATAAGGATCCACCTTTTTACCTACGCCTTCTTCCTCCTTTGCTTATCCATCTCCGTGCACTCGAGCTCCAGCGCCCAAGTCCGCACATCTCACCTCAACCTTCTCCAACCATGTCCGAAGCGGGAGGCAAGTGGATGGCCTCCTCCGTCACGGAGGGGCACATCAAAAAGCTACGCAAGGCCGGATATTTGTCCAGCGATATCGCGCACCGGCTCCCCGACGAGGGGCAGCTCATCCCCACCCCCAGGCCCCATGAGAGGGTGGTGTTCCTTCCCCATTTCCTCCATGGACTGGGCTTCCCACTTCACCCGTTTATCCGGGGGCTCATGTTCTACTATGGCCTGGATTTCCATGATCTGGCCCCGAATTTTATCCTCAACATCTCGGCATTTATCATCGTGTGCGAGGCCTTCCTCTGCATCCAACCCCACTTTGGCTTGTGGCTAAAGACTTTTAATGTTAAGCCGAAGGTAGTGGGTGGCTGCCAAGCGGAGTGCGGAGGCGCCATGGTGGGCAAGATGCCCAACGTCACCTGGCTCGAGGGCGCCTTCGTGGAAACCATTAAAGGGTGGCAATCGGGGTGGTTCTACATCACTGAACCGCGTGACCCTAAATGGGTAGCGGCCCCCGAATTCAGATCTGGCATCCCCACACGGCTCACCTCCTGAAAAGAGAAGGGCCTGTCGTGGGGCGATACGGAGGAGCTGACCGGACTCCAATCCTGTCTCCAGACCCTAGTGAACAAGAAGCTCAAGCTTGTCAATGTAGTCCAGGTCATGCTCATCCGCCGGATTCTCCCGTGCCAACAGCGGGATTTCAACTTGTGGGAGTTCGATCCGGCACAACACTAGACCTTGAGCAGGCTCTTCGACACTACATACGAAGAGGCCTGGAGGGTGCTGTTCAAGGGCGCCGAGGCCCCCGCATCCGCTACCGAAGATCGCGGATTCAGCTCGCAACGTCAGGCTGGCGACGTAAGCTATATTACCCTTTACGGGACACATGTTTTCCATAGTTTGACTCTATGCGGGATCTAAACTCCCATTACCTTTAACAGGCCTGGCAGAAGACACCGGGCTGGTTAACTGTCTGGCTCCCCTTCCAGAAGACCCAGCGGACGCCCGTTTGACGGGGCTGCTGGTCCTGGCGCCCTACGTGGTGCCGGAGAAGAAGGCCACGGGAACCCAGAGGAGTTCTCGGCGCCAGGTGTTATCGGACTCATCGTCCGATGACTCTGAGGCGGACTCCTCCCACGAAGACGAGGAGGAAAAGAAAGAGGCCTCTCCCCCAGCGGGGAGAGAGAAGAAGAGGAAGGCTTCCCCAACGGGGGAGGCCGAAGGGTCCAAGAAGGGAAGAACCCTTCTTCCGGACTGTTCCACCAACGCCGACGATGGCGAAGAGGAGTGGCCCTCTAGGGCCAAGCCCCTGGCGAGATCGTAAGTGTCCGGACTCCAGAATAACTCATGATTTTTCTTTCGTCGCATAGTGTCTTCTAACGCCGAATACTACCATGTAGTCCGCCCAGGGACGATCTCCCCGCTTCATCGAGCGGGTCCCTGGGTTCGTCGGATGTGAATAGCGCTTCACTTCCGACCGCCTCCTCCCCCCGTGATGCAGACGACGCCAGGGTGGGGTCCTAGAAGGGGACCAGCCAGGAGGAGGAGGCCCCGGAGGTGCCATAGGGCAACCTCCCGGACTTTGGACCGGACTCCGCGCCGGAACCTTTGGTGGTTCCGGAGTCCGGCGGGCGGCCCCTTTGTGAGAAGGGCGAGACAGCGACGCCGGTGGCCTCCGTCCAACCGGAGGCGCCGGATAACTTGCTGGAGGCGCTCAACGGCACTTCCATCGATGAGGAGCACCGCACTGTCATGAGTGCGGTGATTCAGAAGGTTCAGTCCGCCAAGAGCGGGCTGACCGAAGCCTGCACTAGCCTTCTAACAGGCTTTGAGGTATGTAATTAAGATATGTAAAAATAGTACCGCATAGACAGTAGCCCCTGATGCTCGGTTCGGTGTTCAGAAAGAAAAGCCGAACTGAGGATCTAAAAAGATATACGCAGGAGTCTAACACAAATATGTCAATATGGAAATGCAGGCTGCGCTGCTGACCTTTGCCGCACTGACTTTAGAGGTCAATGCCTTGAAGCAGAGCCTCGAGTGGTCCGAGATCGAGCTCGGCCGTGCCAAGAAGCAGCTCGAGGACAAGGAAGGTAAGTAACACCTTATTAAAGTTGTACCTTATAGAAAAGGATTTTGGTTGCAAAAAATGACCGGAATAACGTGGGTACACTAGGGGCTACGAACGAGGTGGCGACCCTGAAGGAGGCGGTGTCCGCGGCCGAACGCAATGCGGCCGCGGAACGCACCGAGCGAGAGAAGCAGGAGGCGCGAGTGG
This sequence comes from Triticum dicoccoides, assembly GCF_002162155.2. Taxonomy (NCBI): domain Eukaryota; kingdom Viridiplantae; phylum Streptophyta; class Magnoliopsida; order Poales; family Poaceae; genus Triticum; species Triticum dicoccoides. The sequence goes on from NC_041383.1 coordinate 452,111,555, forward strand.
CGGAGGTACGGCAAGAGCTCCAGGCTCTCGTGGAAAAACACGAGAGTCTGGAGCGTGACTCGAAGACTCGAGAGTCCGAGCTCGCGTCGGCTCTTGAGAGTGCCAAAGCCGCTAAGGCCAAAGCCCAAAAGGCCCTCCAAGAGATCGAGGCAGTAAAGAAGATAGCGGCGGGTAAGGCATTCTTCATGCAAAGCAAGCATGTAAAAGTGAATTACTTGTTACTTACCCGAATTCGGAGCTCTCCAGGGGCGTCCGCAGATCTGCCCCGTAGTGTGTCCGATGCTGCCGCGTTCTACAGAGCCGAAGAGGGGAGCTCGACGGAAAAGGTGTTCTGGTCTCAGTATGCTGAGGCCGGACATCCGGTGCCCCTGAGAGACCAGCTGAAGCAGCTGGTCGAGCTCCACAAGGTGGCCGAACAGGCCATGAAGGGCCTCATAGTTTGGTTGTGGCCCAAAGAAGCCATGCCTGGGAGCTACTTCGGTCTGGTGTGGCGGCTGGTGGACGCACGTCCATGGGTTGACGTCATCAAGCATTCAGCCTGTATTGAAGTTGCCCGTCGGGCCCTTGCCCACGCTAAGGTGCACTGGGGCAAGATGGACGCCGAGAAGCTGGTGACGGACGCGCCACCGCCGGGCAAGGAGTATCGCACGCCCGAGATGTATTATAAGGGTTTCCTGAAGGGTGCCCGCCTTATTGCGGGTGAATGCTCCAAAGATGTAATTTTTGAGTAGACTCGCATTTTGTTATCCTGTGCGCTGAAAACTTTGTTCATATGCTCTAAGCAACGCTTGTTAATTTAAAATATTACCTTCTGTGCGGCCGTTTATCAAATCTGAGAGATGGCAAGTCGTTGGCTTCTGCCCCCATGCCACGAGTGCTGGGGTGTTCGGGATAAACATGAGCGCTCTTGTTCCCATTGTTGGGTCCTTCTAGGGAGGCGCTCAACACGACGAACGAGGCAACCGGACTTATAATGCTTGAACACTCTCACTTAGCCATAGAATTCTATAATTTTAAATTTTGGCGAAGCCCCTAGTGTTCGGAAGACCGAATTCGGGGCGCTATCCACGCCTGGGGCCAGACAAAGCCGGCTCTTCGCTCTAAGCGGCATAAGTCTTTAGGGACTCGAAAAGACCTCTCGAACAGCGACCAGCTCTCGCCTTATCATGACGGTCAGTTTTAGCTTTCTCCACTGAGGTGCTCAACCCAGCTCAACTGGGGCACAATCGCAGTGGTTCTCCCAGCGCTACCTTAGCCGATATAACGGAACGTAAGGTACCAAAACATGGGAGCCGGGCAAACCCAACTATTGACCCAAGACATGATTCAGAGCCGATGCATATAATGCTATAAGTTTGGGGTGCCACACTTGTGAAAGTGTTTAGACTTATCACACCATAATTTGGGGAACTTAAGCCCCTGGTGTATTTGGCCGTACCAAAGCGTACGGGTGCGACATGTCATAAGTGAACATATATAAAAAGGAATGCAATGATAGGCAAAAAGCGATGCATTATTTATTCGAAAAATACTGCAATTAAGGCAGAACGATACAAATAGTGCGATAAGCGAGTGGTGGGACTATTTAACATGTCCCCTCCAAGGGTAGGCTGCGGAATGGTGTATAAAACAGGTATAATGCTCGTAATGGAGACCACCTGGATACTCGTCGTAGCTTTTCTGCTTCCCTAGCTATTGCATCGTGAGTTCGGCAGGTCTATTGCCGGACAGGGCTTCTGGAAAGCGGAGTCCTGGGGATAAAAAAAGGAAGAAAAAGAGGAAAAAGAAGAAAAAAAAAGATGACCCATTTGGGAGCCCCTGGTGTGGTTGAGCCGCACTCTGGGCATGCCGTGGTCGTGCCCCTCCCCCTATGCCCATGGTATCTCCAGAGCGTAGTGATGTACGCGTGGTACTGGTCTCGCGATTTTGCGAGGGCTGGGGTTGGGGCTGCATTGCTACGTGGGCTCGGAACGTGCTAGGTGGTCTTTTTGTAGGTTACTCCGGGCGCGCTTGGCGGTGTCTGGTCGCTTAACAGCCGGACACGAGAATTGCCTTAAGAGACTACTCTGTACTTCCGCTGCGAGAGTCGCTGTATGCTCTTCCGTTCGGAGAGAGCGTTCGGTGTTTCCGTTGACCGTGATGACTCCTCGAGGGCCTGGCATCTTGAGCTTGAGGTATGCGCAGTGCGGCACCGCATTGAACTTTGCAAATGCGGTTCGTCCGAGCAGCGCATGATAGCCGCTGCGGAACGGGACTATGTCGAAGATTAACTCCTCGCTTCGGAAGTTATCCGGGGATCCGAAGACCACTTCAAGTGTAACTGAGCCTGTACAATTGGCCTCTACACCTGGTATGACGCCTTTGAAGGTCGTCTTTGTGGGTTTAATCCTTGAGGGGTCTATGCCCATCTTGCGGACCGTATCCTGATAAAGCAGGTTCAGGCTGCTGCCGCCGTCCATCAGGACTCTAGTGAGGTGAAATCCGTCGACGATTGGGTCTAAAACTAACGCGGCAAATCCGCCATGGCGGATGCTGGTGGGGTGGTCCCTTCGATCAAAAGTGATCAGGCATGAGGACCACAGATTCAACTTTGGGGCGACTGGCTCCATCGCGTATACGTCCCTGAGCGCACGCTTTCGCTCCCTTTTGGGTATGTGGGTTGCGTATATCATGTTCACCGTCCGTACTTGTGGGGGTAAACCCTTCTGTCCTCTATTGTTCGGTGGCCGTGTCTCCTCCTCGTCATCGCTATGCAGCCCCTTGTCGTTGCTTTCGACGATTAACTTGCCTGCCTGCTTGAACACCCAACAATCCCTGTTGGTGTGATTAGCTGGCTTTTCGGGGGTGCCGTGTATCTGGCACAAGCGATCGAGTATCTGGTCCAAATTGGACGGGCCCGGAGTGGTTCTTTTGAATGGCTTTTTCCGCTGATCGGGTTTAGAGCCTCTGAATCCGGCATTGACTGCCGTATCTTCAGTATTATCACTGTTAATGCGGCGCTTGTGCTTATTGCGACGCGACCTGCCATTGCTGTCTTTGGTATCCGAGCTACCGGAGTTTTTGGTTAGGTTGTTACTGCGGGCTAGCCAGTTGTCTTCTCCCGCACAAAAGCGGGTCATGAGTGATGTGAGGGCTGCCATTGATTTCGGCTTTTCCTGTCCTAGGTGCCGGGCAAGCCATTCGTTGCGGATGTTGTGTTTGAAGGCTACAAGGGCCTCAACGTCCGGATAGCCGACGATTTGATTTTTCTTGGTTAAGAACCGTGTCCAGAATTGTCTGGCCGATTCGTCTGGCTGCTGAATTATGTGGCTTAGGTCGTCGGCGTCTGGTGGTTGCACATATGTGCCCTGGAAGTTATCGAGGAATGCGGCCTCCAGGTCCTCCCAACACCCAATTGATTCTGCTGGCAGGCTGTTGAGCCAATGCCGAGCTGGTCCTTTAAGCTTGAGTGGTAGGTATTTGATGGCGTGAAGATCATCACCGTGGGCCATGTGGATATGAAGGAGATAGTCTTCGATCCAAACCACAGGATCTGTTGTGCCATCGTAGGATTCAATGTTCACGGGTTTGAACCCTTTGGGGATTTGATGATCCATTACTTCATCTATGGAGCATAGTGGGTGTGCGGCGCCTCTGTATTGGGCTATAGCACAACGCAGCTCAAACGAGCTTTGTCTATTGTGTTCGGCCCGGCCGAGATTGCTGTATCCGGCGTGACGGTTGTCGTCGCGTATCGTGGGGCGCCCACGTGATCCGTAGATCGATCTTGTTTGTCTTGCCTTATCCTCCAATATGTCTCGCAAGTCTGGCGCGTTCCCCTGTGACTTTGTACTTTTCGAGCGACTCCGGGGTATGGCTTTAGTGGAGGGCCTAGAGGCCTCTCTGTCGCGGCCACGAGGTGGCCGGACGGCCATATTGTGCGCTGGTGATGTAGGTTTATGTGCTTCCTCCTCTAATCGGGGTAGCAGCTTGCGTTTGGGGTAGCTTTTGGAGGGGCGTTCGAGTTCATACTCTTCGGCCGCAAGGACTTCAGTCCATCTATCGGCTAGCAAATCTTGGTCAGCTCTAAGTTGTTGCTGCTTTTTCTTGAGGCTGCTTGCCGTGGCCATAAGCCTGCGTTTAAAACGCTCTTGTTCGACAGGATCCTCAGGCACGACAAATTTGTCGTCGTTGAGGGTTGCCTCATCTCTGGAGGGAGGCATGTAATTATCGTCCTCTACCTCTTTGTCTGCCGCTCTCTCACGAGGGCTGGCTTCTCCATCCTCCTGTGCTAAATCTTGCTGGAGGGGGTTGTCTTCGGCACTGTCCGGGGTGTTATTATCTCCGGTGCCAGAATCTCCATTCTTGCTGAGGCGGGATTTGGAGTGGCGCCGCTGACACCGGCGCTTGGGCTATTTGTTGGAGGGGTCATCCTCCGCTGTTCCATCGCCGTTCCCATCCTTTGGGATGTCCACCATGTATATGTCGTATGACGAGGTGTCTTTCTAGTGCCCTGTAGGCGCTGGTTCTTGGTCGTCTCTGGCATCGTCGTCCATACCGTTGATGTCTTCGGAGTCGAAATCTAGCATGTCGGTTAAGTCATCGACGGTGGCTACGAAGTGGGTGGTGGGTGGGATTTGAATTTCTTCGTCGTCCGCATCCCAACCGTCCTGGCCATAATCCGGCCAAGCCTCTCCTGATAAAGAGAGACACTTTAGCGAATTCAGGATGTCGCCGAAAGGCGAGTGCTGAAAGATGTCCGCAACGGTGAACTCCATGATCGGCGCCCAATCGAGTGACAGGGGCGCGGAAGGTTCGGGGTCCGGAGAGGAGTCCGGCACCTTGGAGTCACGAGCTTCACAAGGGACTGGATCAATATTTGGCTCTATCGCCGTAGAGGTAGCAGCCTCCAAGGCGGCGTCTAGCCACCCATCCTCGATCGGTGCAGTCGGCTCCGAGCTAAAGGTCGGAGCGGACTCTTGTGCGGCCTCCAGGGCACTGTCCGGCGGCAGAGCTAAATCTTGCCCATCATGACAGTGCGGCGTGCTCAACTATGGCTCGAATCCGTCTAAGATCAAGTATCCGCGGATGTCGGCCGTATAGTTCAAACTTCCGAATCTGACCTGATGGCCAGGGGCGTAGCTTTCGATCTGCTCCGGATGGCCAAGTGAATTGGCCCGCAGTGCGAAGCCGCCGAATACGAAGATCTGTCCGGGGAGAAAAGTCTCGCGCCGGACCGCGTCGTGGTTGATGATCGAAGGAGCCATCGAGCCTATAGGTGACGACACAGAGGAACTCTCAATGAAAGCACCAATGTCGGTGTCAAAACTGGCGGATCTCAGGTAGGGGGTCCTGAACTGTGCGTCTAGGCGGATGGTAACAGGAGACAAGGGACACGATGTTTTTACCCAGGTTCGGGCCCTCTCGGTGGAGGTAAAACCCTACTCCTGCTTGATTAATATTGATGATATGGGTAGTACAAGAGTAGATCTACCACGAGATCAAGGAGGCTAAACCCTAGAAGCTAGCCTATGGTATGATTGTTCTTGGTCCTATGGACTAAAACCCTCCGGTTTATGTAGACACCGGAGAGGGCTAGGGTTACACAGAGTCGGTTACAATGGTAGGAGATCTACATATCCGTATTGCCAAGCTTGCCTTCCACGCCAAGGAAAGTCCCATCCGGACACGGGACGAAGTCTTCAATCTTGTACCTTCATAGTCTTGGAGTCCGGCCAATGATGATAGTTCGGCTATCCGGACACCCCCTAGTCCAGGACTCCCTCAGTGATGTTCATACTGCTTACCACCAACCTCTTATTTTGATTCGGTGGTATTGTGGGATGAAGTGGCCTGGACCAAGCTTACATGTCCACGCACATGAGACCAGTTCCACCGACTGACATGCAACTTATTTTTCATAAATGTGGCTGGCGGGTGTCTGTTTATCCTACTTTAGTTGAATCGAATTTGACTACGGACGGTCCTTGAAGAAGGTTAAAACAACAAACTTGATAAATCACCATTGTGGTTTCGCGTAGGTAAGAACGGTTCTTGCTAGTTCCCCGTAGCATCCTGATACTTCTCCAACGTATCTATAATTTTTAATTGTTCCATGCTTTTATATTATTTGTTTTTGATGTTTTATATGCATTTATATGATATTTTATATTATTTTTGGGACTAACCTATTAACATAGAGCCCAGTGCCAGTTTCTGTTTTTCCTTGTTTTTGAGTTTTACAAAAAAGGAATACCAAAAGGAGTCCAAACGAGCAGAAACTTTACGATGATTTTTATCGACCAGAAGAAGCCCCGAAGCAAAAGAGTTGGGCCAGAGGAGCCACGAGGCGTCCACAATTCCTATGAATACCAAAACCCCCAGAAATAAACCTAGATCAAGAGTTCCGCCACCGCAAGCCTCTAAGTTCACAAAAAAGCAATCTAAGCCCGTTCCGGCACCCAGCCAGAGGGAGAAATCATCACCGGAGGCCATCTTCATCATCCCGACGGTCTCCATGACGAGGAGGGAGTAGTTCACCCTCGGGGCTGAGGGTATGTACTAGTAGCTATGTGTCTGATCTCTCTCTCTCTCTCTCTCTCTCTCTCTCTCTCTCTCTCTCTCGTGTTCTTGATATGGCACGATCTTGATGTACCGCGAGCTTTGTTACTATAGTTGGATCATATGGTGTTCCCCTCTACCTTGTTGTTATGAATTGAGTTTTACCTTTAAGGTTTCACTATTATCAGATTGAATACTATTATGGATTTGAGAACACTTGATGTATGTCTTGCGCGGGATACCCGTGGTGACAATGGGGTGTTCTATTGATTCACTTGATGTATGTTTTGGCACTCAACTCGCGGATTCCCGAGGTGACATTGGGGTAATCTATGCATAGGGGTTGATGCATGTTTTCGTCCTTGTTTATCCGGTAGAAATCTTGGGGCAGTCTTTGAGGTTCTTTATGTTGGATTGAATATTATGAATCTGAAGTTGTTTGATGCATATCATATGATTGACCCACAGATACTTGTGGTGACATTGGAGTATCTGGGTGACATTAGGGTTGATTGATGTGTGTCATATGGTGTTATTTTACTACAAACTCTAGGGCTGTTTGTGACACTTATAGGAATAGCTCAATGGATCAATCAGAAAGAATAACTTTGAGGTGGTTTCATACCCTACAAGCAATTCATCTTATGTTCTCCGCGATAGGAACTTTGGAGTGACTCTTTGTTGCACGTTGAGGGATTGTCTGATCTAATTATGTTATGATTGTTGAGAGAACTTGCAGTAGTGAAAGTATGAACCCTAGGCATTGTTTTCAAGCATTGCAATACCGTTTTTCTCACTTTTGTTACTAGTTACCTCGTTGTTTTTATTTATTCAGATTATAAAAACCTATACCTACTATCCATATTACACTTGTATCACCATCTCTTCGCCGAACTAGTGCACCTATACAATTTACCATTGTACAGGGTGTGTTGGGGACACAAGAGACTTTTTGTTATTTGGTTGCAGGGTTGTTTGAGAGAGACCATCTTCATCCTACGCCTCCCACGGATTGATAAACCTTTGGTCATCCACTTGAGGGAAATTTGCTACTGTCCTACAAAGCTCTGCGCTTGGAGGCCCAACATGAGTCTACAAGAAGAAGGTTGCGTAGTAGACATCAAGCTCTTTTCAGGCGCCATTGCGGGGGAGGCTAGGTAAGCGGCACTCATATCCCATCAACGAAGCTCTTTTCTGGCGCCGTTGCCAGGGAGGTGAGTGCTTGAAGGTATATCTTTAGATCTTGCCACTGAATCTTTTAGTTTCTTGTTTTATCACTAGTTTAGTCTATACAAGAAAATTACAAAAAAAAATTGGAATTGAGGTTGCCTCATATGCTTCATCTTTTTTATGTCTTTTGTGAAAATGATGGAAAGAAAAAATGTGCTCAAGTGCTAGAAGAAGAAGTCAACAAAATGTTTGGCACTAAATCTTTGAATGATGAGCATGATTTCAATGTTGTTAGTATGAATTCCTTGAATACCCATGATGCTAATAATTTTCAAAGCCACAAGCTTGGGGATGCTATGTTTGATGAAGATGATATTTTTAGTCCCCCAAGTGTTGATGAGAAAATTTATTATGATGATAGCATGCCTCTTATTTATGATGATTATATTGACGAAAGTCGGTTTGGAAGAGTGTAAACTCTAGGTAATGATCCCACTATTTTGGAGGGTGTTGAATCTTATTGTAAGAATTATGAAAGTGGATTTGGAGAGGTCGTGACTTTATTTAGTGATGAATCCACTATCTTGGAAGGGGTTCCAATTGATTATGAGAACAAAGTTGCTAGCTATGATGATTACTATGATGACATGTATGCTATAAATTATAATGATAACCATGAAATTTCTCATCTTGATTTTAGTTTTCAATTGGATTATGCCTCACATGATAGTTATTTTGTTGAGTTTGCTCCCACTACTATTGATGAGAATAAATTTTCTTATGTGGAGAGTAATAAATTTTCTATGCTTGTCGATCATGAAAAGAATGCTTTATGTGATAGCTATATTTTTGAATTCATTCATGTTGCTACTGAAAATTATTATAAGAGAGGAACTTATGGTTCTACATATCTCAATAATATCATGTTTCATCTCTATGTTTTGAAAATCTTGAAGTTTTGCTTGTTTTACCTTCCTATGCTAGTTGATTCTTGCTCCCATAAATTGTTTGCTCACAAAATCCCTACGCATAGGAAGTGTGCTAGACTTAAATGTTCTATTCATATTCCTCATGATGCTCACATTATGTTTCAATTCTTATCTTTTATGTGAGCATCATTGAAATCATCATGCCTAGCTAATAAGGCATTAAAGAAAAGCGCTTGTTTGGAGACAACCCAACATTTATCCCTACTGTTTTGGTGTGTTCACATGATTACTCTACTGTAGTAATCATTTTTTATAGCTTTTGTTTCAATAAAGTGCCAAGTAAGACCTTTGGGATGGTCTATGGTGATAGTTGATTTGATCTTGCTGAAGAATAGAAACTTTCTCGCCTAGTAAAATAATTTTCATTTTTTACATAAGCATGATAAAACCCTGATTCTTTTTGCACAGGATGTATATACAAATTGCCCAGGTTGTCTTAATTTTTCATAATTTTTGGAGTAGCAGAAGTATGGTTGTTGTTCAGGTCATTACAGACTGTTCTATTTTTGACAGATTCTGTTTTTAACGCATATTTTGCTTGTTTTAGTGTTTCCATAGCTTATATTAAGTAATATAAATGGTGGAAATGATAGGGTATAGTAGGCATTATGTGGGAACAATTATGAATCTTGTCTTGTCAGTACCAAAGTTAATGATTTCTCTTTATCATACTAACCCATCTCACGAAGTTCCATTAAGTTTTGTGTGATTTAAGTTCACGCATTTTGGGTGAGATATCGATATGAGGAGAATAAGGAGTGGAAATACACTAAGCTTGGATGCCCAAGGCACCCCAAGGCAATATTCAAGGAATATCCAAGCAACTAAGCTTGGGGATGCCCCGGAAGGTATCCCCTCTTTCGTCTCCAACATTATCGGTAACCTCACTTGGAGCTATATTTTTATTCGTCACATGATATGTGTTTTTCTTGGAGCATCATTTTATTTTGTTAGGATTTGCTTGCTGTTATTTAGAATAAGGTTTAGTATCTTTTATTTCAATAAAAGTGTCAAGCATAACGTTCACCATGCACAATTTGCAAGTATATGAGTTGCTGTTTCAAAACATAAAGTTTGTCGCTATTGCAAAAAATCCCAAGAAAAGTCAGAATGTGATAAAATGTTTATTTTTTTGCACAATAAGCTATGATAACTCTACAGTGTGGTAAATTTTCTGAATTTTTTGAGTTAAGTAAGTATGATTCCTCTTGCATTCTCTACAGACTGTTCTGTTTAGACAGATTGTTGTTATGTTTGCATTGTTTGCATATGTTTGATTGTTTAATGATTCTATTTGAGGACAAGAGTGTTAAATATGCAGAGGCATTTAGTAGGATATATCAAATAATAATTTTAGTGATTTTATTCAATAGAGAATGATAAGGTTTTGCATGGATTTATACTAACTTATCTCACGAGTTCTTGTTGAGTTTTGTGTGGATGAAGTTTTTAAGATTTAGGGAAACCCTGATATAAAGGAATTAAGGAGACACAAAAGCTCAAGCTTGGGGACGCCCAAGGCATCCCTAGTAAATATTTCAAGAATTCTCAAGCATCTAAGCTTGGGGATGCCCCGGTTGGCATCCCACCTTTCTTCATCAACAATTATCGGTTAGTATTGGTTGAGCCTAAGTTTTTGCTTCTTCACATGATATGTGCTCTCCTTGCAATGTCAATTTGTTTTTTTTTGCTTGCTGTTTGAATAATATCCCAAGATCTAAAATTCTTAAATGTTAGAGAGTCTTCACATAGTCACATAATTATTCAACTACTCATTGATCTTCACTAATATCTTTTGGAGTAGTTTGTCATTTGCTCTAGTGCTTCACTTGTATCTTTTTAGAGCACGACGGTGGTTTTATTTTATAGAAAATGATGAACTCTCATGCTTCACTTATATTATTTTGAGAGTCTCTAAACAACATGGTAATTTGCTTAGGTTATGAATTTAGTCCTAATATGATGGGCATCCAAGAGGGATATAATAAAAACTTTCATATAAAGTGCACTGTATACTATGTGAAGTTTGATTCCTCATGATTGTTTTGAGATATAAAGATTGTGATATTAGAGTCATGCTAGTGAGTAATTCTGGATTGGTAGAAATACTTGTGTTAAAGTTTGTGATTCCCGTAGCATGCACGTATGGTGAACCATTATGTGATGAAGTCGGAGCATGATTTATTTATTTATTGTCTTCCTTATGAGTGGCAGTCGGGGACGAGCAATGGTCTTTTCCTAGCAATCTACACTCTTAGGAGCATGCATGTAGTACTTTGTTTCGATAGCTAATAGACTTTTGCAATAAGTATGTGAATTCTTTATGACTAATGTTGAGTCCATGGATTATACGCACTCTCACCCTTCCACCATTGCTAGCCTCTCTTGTACCGCGCAACTTCCGTCAGTGCATTACACCCACCATTACCCTTCCTCAAAACAGCCACCATACCTGTTGCACCCTGATTCAGTCATACACTAGTCATACATGCAAATTTGTACGATCAAGATCAGGGACTCATGGGAAGATATCACAACACAACTCTAGACACAAATAAAATAATACAAGCTTTATATTACAAGCCAGGGGCCTCGAGGGCTCGAATACAAGATCGATACACAAGAGTCAGCGGAAGCAACAATATCTGAGTACAAACATAAGTTAAACAAGGATGTCTTAAGAAGGTAAACACAAAAGCAACAACGATCGAAGAGGCAAGGCCTCCTGCCTGGGACCTCATAAGTACTCCTGGTCGTCGGCGGTCTCCACGTAGTAGTATCCGTCGGCGGTGGCATCTGGCTCCAGGGATCCACCATCTAGTTGCAGCAACCGGAAAGAAGAAAGAAGGGGAAAAGGGGTAGCAAAGCAACTGTGAGTACTCATCCAAAGTACTTGCAAGCATCAGATCTATACTAAGAATGCATTGGTATCAAATGGAAGGGTTGTATCTATGGACTGAACTGCAGAATGCCGGAATAGAAGGGAAGGCCTATCCTATCGAAGACTAGCATCTTCAAGCAGCTCCAAGCATCTTGCAGCATGTAGAAGAGTAAAGAATAACATTTTAACATTTAACAAACATGTTGTAGAAACAACACCCAGAGATCCTTCCTCGTCTCCCTGCGAGAAAGCAATCTCGAAGCCACATATCCACCACATATCTCAAGTATCCATTTCTAGTTATATAAGATCAGGATACAAGTCTGACGTCCAATACCGTGGACACAGTATTCGAATATATAACTTCCCTGCAGGGGTGCACCACGTTACCCAACATGCTTGATTACTCTGGCCGGATGATGTCTACTACACAACCTTCTCCTTGTAGACGTTGTTGGGCCTCCAAGTGCAGAGGTTTGTAGGATAGTAGCAAACTTCCCTCAAGTGGATGACCTAAGGTTTATCAATCCGTGGGAGGCGTAGGATTAAGGTGGTCTCTCTCAAACAACCCTGCAACCAAATAACAAAGAGTCGCTTGTGTCCCCAACACACCCAATACAATAGCAAATTGTATAGGTGCACTAGTTCAGCGAAGAGATGGTGATACAAGTGCAATATGGGTGGTAGACATAGGTTTTTGTAATCTAAAAATATAAATACAGCAAGGTAACTAATGATAAAAGTGAGCGTAAACGGTATTGCAATGCTAGGAAACAAGGCCTAAGGTGCATACTTTCACTAGTGCAAGTTCTCTCAACAATAATAACATAACTGGATCATATAACTATCCCTCAACATGCAACAAAGAGTCACTCCAAAGTCACTAATAGCAGAGAACAAACGAAGAGATTATTGTAGGGTACAAAACCACCTCAAAGTTATCCTTTCTGATCGATCTATTCAAGAGTCCGTAGTAAAATAACATGAAGCTATTCTTTCTGTTCGATCTATCATAGAGTTCATACTAGAATAACACCTTAAGACACAAATCAACCAAAACCCTAATGTCACCTAGATACTCCAATGTCACCTCAAGTATCCGTGGGCATGATTGTACGATATGCATCACACAATCTCAGATTCATCTATTCAACCAACACAAAGTACTTCAAAGAGTGCCCCAAAGTTTCTACCGAAGATTCAAGATGAAAACGTGTGCCAACCCCTATGAGATGGGAGCACAGCGGCCAGCAAGAAGCGGCGGTGCGGGCGAGGTTGGAGCGGGGACGTGTGCTCGCGGGCGGTCGAGGTCGCGATGGCAACCGACGGCGGCAGCGATGGCTGGTGAAAGCAGGTGCGGCGGGAGCAGAGGCAGCATGGCTGCAATGAAGCAACCAGGGCAGTAGCAGCTGCGGCAGTACGCGGCGCGGTCGAGCACACACGAAGGCGGGAATGCGGTAGCGGGCCCGCGTGCAGCAACAGTCCATCAGCGGCAAGGCAGCAGCCGATGCAGAGGGTGCAGCGAGGGGGCGAGCGTGACAGGGTGTGCATGGACGTGGTGCGCGCGCCTGGAGCACGGACGGTCAGGGCGACCACGAGCTAGACCGAGGTTCCTGCGGTGCGGGTCGCAGGTGATGGCGGGTGCGAACGCAAGCTCGACAGTAGCTCAGGCGCGGTGCGGCGGTCTACGGATACGATAGGAAGAGGCTAGGGGCACGGGGATCAAAGCAAATGGGACGAGGGGGAGCGCCTGCTCACTGTGGTTCGGTAGGGGAGCGCAGCAGGCTCGGGGAGGATCGACGGTGCCAGAGTTCGCCAAGAAGAAGCCGCATCCGAGGACGAAGAAGGGCTCGATTCCTTCGCTGTAGATCACCCCGGCTTCAACCAATGGTCGAGGAAGAAGAAGCGGTGGCCAGCACACCTCCCAGACAAGGTTCCCGGGCGCGGGGGCGCCATGGCCGCGGGATCGAGCAGCGCATGGTGGCGGCTGCGTTCGGGAGAGAGAGGGGAGCGAGGGGGTGGAGCGATCGAGTGGGGAAAACAACTAGGGTTCGTCAAGCGGGGTCGGGGAGGACTTGTAGGTCGAGTAGAATGCCGGGAGGGGTCGGATGGCCGCCACACAAGTGGCCACGGCTGGCGGATGGCCGCAACGGCCTTCCTGCGCCGCTCTATGTACAGTATAGAGGTAGGGGAGAGGCCAGTGGTGGGCTTGGGCTGCACTGTTCATACGGGCCAAAGTGCACAACAAACATTTTCATATTTTCCTTTTCTGTAAATCTTTTGTCTCAGTTTTCTATTTATTTTAGGCACTAAATGATATTAGTTCTACAAGAAAGTGCACATATAATTTAACTACAATATTTTGGGTGCTACACACAAGGTTCCATTTTATTTGGGAAAGTTTATACATTTGTTTGTTTTGAAAATTCCATTTTATTTTCTGTTAGACCACTTAATAATTTCCTATGAATTTACTTGTGAGTCCAATGAAGTTGGTTTCAACCTGAAGATGATCAGGAGAATTTATAGAATTATTCTAACATTTTTAGTTTTACCGTTCGAGAAATTTGAATTTTGACTTTAACTTGAAACTGAAAATTGAACCGGTTTGAAACAATGCGGGATTTAGTAACTGTAAAAATGATGACATGGAACCATTAACTTGGGATTACTGTAGCTTAATTATCCAGGCGTCACAACTCTCCTCCACTACAAGAAATCTCATCCCGAGATTTAATGGTGTAGTATGGGGGAAAGAATCGGAAAGGACGGAACTCAACACAAGATAGGTACCTGGGGGCTATCTCATTGAGCATGGCATAGAGGAATCTCTCGAGTTGAAATTCAAGAAAGTACTCAAGGGCAAGGTAAGAAGGTGCAATAAGATGCTTCAATCGGGTAATAAGAAGCTTCAATCGGGTAGACTATCGTTCGTTGCCTGAAACAAAGGGTGAAAGGGGGCTCAGAGCAATGGGAATAAGCATTGCGTCTGATACCAGAATAGATCACTAGGAAGGTGGCTCGTGATTAGCATACGAAACCAAGTGCAAGGAACAATTTTGATGAATAGGGATGTACAGGAGATTCAAGTTTTGATCCTGTAGAACTGTGGGTTATGGGCCCACCATGTGGGTTAAAAGCAGGATGGGGCTAGCATTTTGCATGGTTAAGGTAGCAAGGCATGTCAGACTATAGCTTGTCAGTTATGTCGGCAATAACGTCATATATGTTAGGTTACAAAAAGGTTAAACAAAACAAAGGAGACTCGAATCAGTTATCGATGTTCTCGAGTGACTAACAACTCAGAACCCGTGCAAAATTGGAACCGGCGAGAAATAATAGTTGAAGAAGAACTCATAAGAAGTTATGCAGTTCCATGATATTCTCGAGATACAAGAGGGTAATACTAGAGAGTAGAGCAGAATAGAGGTTGGACAGGTGAAGTGGTCTGCAAAAGAAAAGTACTTCATCTTGTCTGAGAAATGGGATCAAAGAAAAACAACGTGGTCGAAACCACGGTTGCAAAGGACCAATCATAGATACAAGATGTACTTATCACAAGGGGATTATTATTATAACAAGAACTTCCATGATAAGTTCCATATCGGGTCCATGGGCATGAACATAAAGGTTCAAGGTCGACTCCCACTTCTCTAATGCACAACTTTCCATTCACTTATCGCATTCGAAGAAGTTGTAGCATTGAAATTTTACCTGACGAAAAGCCAATAGAGTATAACCTGCATAACTTTCGAGTTCACACGGATTCAGGGAAGACATAGGTTCAACCCATCGGGGCATCTTAGGAACATATAACGCAAACTCCAGGAGTAATTTATAAATGCTTGAAAGTAGAGCATGGTTGAGAAAGTAGAGGATACAATTTACCAAAGGCATTATGATTCCGAGGAAAAGGCTCACAAGGTTACTGAATATGAAGGGCGCTGTCGGATAAAACCCAACAAAGGACCTGGAGGCCCATAATGGATCTGATGTGAGTATCAATACTCAACCAGAAGAATAAATAATGCAAGGAGGTTAGGTTATAGAAACAACTGACTAATTCAAGGCTCAAATACAAAGGAATTATGGTTTCCAAATCGGGGGATCAGAAGTAGGGGCTCTGATCAAAGACAAGTAAGTTGAATAGACATAGATCGACAATGAATCAAGGTTTGATTTGTCAAACACCAGCTCATGTCTTAAGTGACGCCTGAATCAAGGGAAGAATTTTAAATAGGACTGATGATCGCGAGCATTCACAAACAAATCGAATGAAATGCTCAAAATTACGATGACAAAGGATGCTAATGAGTATTGCTAGACATACAGAGTAACCATAATTCAAGAAGATAAGGAGAACAAGAGTAATAGGCTACTGAGGATTTTCGGAAGATCGAATGATATACCAAAGAATTTTGTGAAACACATGCACAACTGTGGATGAACGAATACTCAGAAAGTGCGAGTAATTATCCATATGGGTATTCAGCTGGCAAAGAGCTGCAAGGCAGCAGGCTCAACAGATTCTCAGGACAACAGAGTAACTCGGGGCATCTTATAATAACAAGAGCAACTGGGGATGAAGGTATGAATGACAACATAGGTAGTTATGCATAAGGATTTATCGGTGGTAGGGATCCCAATGGCGAAGGGTACAAGGGACTCGGTAAAACATCGGAGAGTACCTTCATAATCTTCTAGTGCTCCAAGCAATCATCTGGAGTGAGGGGCTCTCCGGGAGAAAGTATTTATGAGATCCTAGAGTTAGAGTTAACAAAATCATTTAACCCTAATAGAAGAGAGATCAAAGTTGCAGAGTATAGATGAGGAGTAAAAGATCCTAATACCACCCAATGGCGATGTGGGCCCGTAAGCCACATGGCCATGTTAGTAAATCAGTTTTTCAAAGACTAGACTCAACTTCGGCCAAGGAGATGGAAAGGGGGATCCTATAGACAGTCGGCTCTGATACCAACTTGATGCGCCCCCGATTCAATCGTACACTAATCATACATGCAAATGTGTACGGTCTAGATCAGGGACTCACGGGAAGATATCACAACACAACTCTAGACACAAACAAAATAATACAAGCTTTATATTACAAGCCATGGGTCTCGAGGGCTCGAATACAAGCTCGATACACAAGAGTCAGCGGAAGCAAAAATATCTGAGTACAGACATAAGTTAAACAATGATGCCTTAAGAAGGCAAACACAAAAGCAACAACGATCGAAGAGGCAAGGCCTCATGCCTGGGACCTCCTAAGTACGCCTGGTCATCGGCGGTCTCCACGTAGTAGTATCCGTCGGTGATGGCATCTGGCTCCAGGGATCCACCATCTGGTTGCAGCAACCGGAAAGAAGAAAGAAGGGGGAAAAGGGGTAGCAAAGCAACCGTGAGTACTCATCCAAAGTACTCGCAAGCATCAGAT
This sequence comes from Triticum dicoccoides, assembly GCF_002162155.2. Classification (NCBI taxonomy): domain Eukaryota; kingdom Viridiplantae; phylum Streptophyta; class Magnoliopsida; order Poales; family Poaceae; genus Triticum; species Triticum dicoccoides. The sequence continues at coordinate 452,128,572 of NC_041383.1, forward strand.
CTATACTAAGAATGCATTTGTATCAAATGGAAGGGTTGTATCTGTGGATTGAACTGCAGAATGCCAGAATAGAAGGGAAGGCCTAGCCTATCGAAGACTAGCATCTTCAAGTAGCTCCAAGCATCTTGCAGCATGTAGAAGAGTAAAGAATAGCATTTTAACATTTAACAAACATGTTGTAGAAACAACGCCCAGAGATCCTTCCTCGTATCCCTGCGAGAAAGCAATTTCGGAGCCACATATCCACCACATATCTCAAGTATCCATTTCTAGTTATATAAGATCAGGATACAAGTTTGAACGTCCATTACCGTTGACACGGTATTTGAATATATAACTTCCCTCCAGGGGTGTACCACGTTACCCAACACGCTTGATTACTCTGACCGGACACACTTTTCTGGGTCAATGCCCGGGCTCGGAAGATCAACACGTCGCAACCCTACCTAGGCTCAGCAGAGAGGTCCCCGCCGGTCTACATCCTAAGCTCTCCGGGGTCTTGGGCTCATCGCCCGTTGCACTCCGGGTTGTTGCGTGCAGGGTGAATACCAACACTGCCTCGGATGGCCAGCATGATCCGACTGTGCCGCACTGCTGAACAGGACGTCTGACAAAGCTTTGGCTGCCTCGGATGGCCAGCATGATCCGACTGTGCCGCACTGCTGAACAGGACGTCTGACAAAGCTTTGGCTGATACTGCGACGTCGAGGCCCATAACTATTCTCGCGTGTTGGTTAGTGCGTAAAGGCCAGAGGCCAACTCAGAACAAATACCCAAACCTGTTAGTGCATTGGGGGCTCGTGGAAACGAGCAAAGACTCATGATAATGTGACCCCGTCGCCCCGTCTCGTGGACTTATGGCAAGGGCCCAGACTGCCCGGCCGTGCCACGTGGAAAACTCGCGGGTGCTGGCCGTGCCCGCCTGACTTTCACATCAACTCGCGGGTACCCCTCAGGGCCGACCCGACTTCGACGATGGTCTCAAGTAAAGTCAAGGTAATCGTGTGTCCAAACATCAAGGGGAAAACCCGAGGAATCACCCTCGGTGAATTCCACTCGATGTAATCATCAAGGCAAACGTAAGAGGGACCACCCTCGAGGTTCACACTTGAGGGGTTGCACGACAGAGTCGTATCGGGAGTGGTCAAGGAGGAATCACCCTCGATGACCACGACTGAATAGCTACACTACAGAGTCATCATCAGGAGTGCGTCGAGGTATCACCCCCGGCACTCGATAGTAGCTCTACAGAGTCGAGCAACAAAAGGGGCGTGATGTGAGGTTCCAGGCTTTGGTCGTCGATCACATTGATCGAGTCGTCGATGATGAAGCAGGGGCAACAAGTATAAAGTGAGGGTCACTGATGGATCACTAACCAACCTATACTAAGCAGTTTAGGATAAGCAGGTAAGGTACAATAGTAGGTTACAAAAGCAGGCTATGCATCAGAATAGGTGCAATCAATTATAGTAGCAAAATCTAATGCAAGCATGAGATAATGGAATGAGCGATATCGGGATGATCAAAGGGGGCTTGCCTGCAAGCTCCGCTGAAAGGGAAAAAGCATCGACGATCACGTAGATGATCACAGGGGCAACATTAGTCTCGGAGTCTATCAGAGAGAAGAGGGGGAAGAAACAGTAAATACATGCAAACATATTCATAACAAGACATAAGCGGTGCTAGGGGTGTTCTAATGCAGTGCTAGGTGATACCGGCGAAGGGGGAAAACATCCGGGAAAGTTTTCCCGGTTCCGGATGTCTGTCAGACAGATGAACCGGAGGGGAAATGTTCGATGTTTGCTATGATAGGGACGTGTGGCGGGTGAACAGAACGCATATTCATATTCATCTCGTCGTTCCGAGCAACTTTCATGTAGAATTTTTTTTCATCCGAGTTACGGATTAATTTCTATGATTTTTCAAAGTTTTAACAATATCCGGAAAAACCCTGGAATTTTTCTAAGTCTGAGAATTCGCCAGTTTTTTTAAACAACACTTAGCTTTTCTCCGGAGGCTATAGCTATTGTTCTGTTGATGCAAAGGGGTTAGTGTCTTATATCAACACTAAGCATTTTATGTGATCTACAAGTTAGTATCACTTTCATTCATATTAGAGTTCATTTGCCTGATCATCAACAGCTCTAAATTAGCTATGAAAATAAAGCTGTTTTTCGGTTTTCCTGTTAACAGAACATTGAACTTTGTGATTTTCATAGGAATTAAACCATGCATTATCTGAAGCAGGTACAATGGAACAAAACGAAGCTTGTTATGTCTACTTTCCATTAATATAATTTGTTCCCATGTTAGGACTCGTCTTGTCGCTGCTTTGTTGCTGTCAAAAGAGGTAGTCAATGCTGTAGCCAGTAACTGAATGTTATTGTAGCAGCAGGCAGAAGCAGCACAGCAGCGGGCATGCGGGGACGCGACGAGGAGTGCGCCGGGATGAGAGTGCAGCGACCAGCGAGAAGCGGTGGTGCGGGCGAGGCTGGAATGGGGATGTGTGCTCGCGGGCGGTCGAGGTGGTGATGGCAACCGGCGGAGGTAGCGACGGCTGGTGAAAGCGGGCGCGGCAGGAGCAGAGGCAACATGGCTGCAGTGGAGCGACCGGGGCAGCAACAGCTGCGGCAGTACGTGGTGCGGCCGAGCACACACAGAGGCGGGGATGCGCCAGCGGGCCCGCGTGCAGCAGCAGTCCATCAGCGGCAAGGCAGCAGCCGATGCAGAGGGCGCAGCGAGGGGGCGAGCGTGACAGGGTGTGCGTGTGCGCGGTGCGTGCGTCTGGAGCACGGACGATCAGGGAGACCGCAAGCTCGGCTAAGGTTCATGCGGTGCCAGGCGATGGCGAGTGCGAACGCAAGCTCGACAGTAGCTCAGGTGCGGTGCGGCGGTCTAAGGCTATGGCAGGAAGAGGCTATGGGCACGGGGATCAAAGCAAATGGGACAAGGGGGGGCGCGTGCTCACTGTGGTTTGGTAGGGGAGGGCAGCAGGCTCGGGGAGGATCGACGATACAGGAGTTCGCCGAGAAGAAGCCGCAGCCGAGGACGAAGAAGGGCCCGATTCATTAGTTGTAGATCACCCCGACTTCAACCAATGGTCGAGGAAGAAGAAGCGGTGGCTAGCACACCTCCCAGACAAGGTTCCCGGGTGCGGGGGCGCTGGTGGCCGCGTGATCGAGCGGCGCATGGTGGCGGCTGCGTTCGGGAGAGAGAGGGGAGCGAGGGGGTGGAGAGATCGAGTGGGGAAAACAGCTAGGGTTCGGCAAGCGGGGTCGGGGAGGACTTGTAGGTCAAGTAGAACGCTGGGAGGGGTCGGATGGCCGCCACGCAAGTGGCCACGGCCGGCGGATGGCCGCCACAGCCTTCCTACCCTCCCTCTATGTATAGTACAGAGGTAGGGGAGAGGCCGGTGGTGGGCTTGGGCTGCACTATTCATACGAGCCAAAGTGCACAACAAGCACTTTCATATTTTCCTTTTCTGTAAATCTTTTGTCTCAGTTTTCTATTTATTTTAGGCACTAAATGATATTTGTTCTACAAGAAAGTGCACATATAATTTAACAACAATATTTTGGGTGCTACACACAAGGTTCCATTTTATTTGGGAAAGTTTATACATTTGTTTGTTTTGAAAATGCCATTTTATTTTCTGTTAGACGACTTAATAATTTCCTATGAATTTACTTGTAAGTCCAATGAAGTTGGTTTCAACCTGAAGATGATCAGGAGAATCTATAGAATTATTCTAACATTTTTAGTTTTACCGTTCGAGAAATTTGAATTTTGACTTTAATTTGAAATTGAAATTTGAACCCGTTTAAAAAAATCTGGGATTTACTAACAGTAAAAATGATGACATGGCACCATTAACATGGGATTACTGTAGCTTAATTATCTGGGCGTCACAATACCTACCCATTATGTCATTTCCATATCCATTCCGAGTTATATTGCCATGCAACTCACCGTTCCGTTTATCATGACACGCTTCATCATTGTCATATTGCTTTGCATGATCATGTAGTTGACATCGTATTTGTGGCAAAGCCACCAGTCATATCTTTCATACATGTCACTCTTGAGTCATTGCACATCCCGGTACACCGCCGGAGGCATTCATATAGAGTATATTTTGTTCTAAGTATCGAGTTGTAATTCTTGAGTTGTAAAGTAAATAAAAGTATGATGATCATCATTATTAGAGCATTATCCCATGTGAGGAAAGGATGATGGAGACTATGATTCCCCCACAAGTCGGGATGAGACTCCGGACAAAAAATAAAAAAAATAAAAAAGGAAAAAAGAGAGGCCAAAGAAGCCCAAACAAAAAAATGAGAGAAAAAGAGAGAAGGGGTAATGCTACTATCCTTTTACCACACTTGTGCTTCAAAGTAGCACCATGATCTTCATGATAGAGAGTCTCCTATGTTGTCACTTTCATATACTAGTGGGATTTTTTTATTATAGAACTTGGCTTGCATATTCCAATGATGGGCTTCCTCAAATTGCCCTAGGTCTTCCCGAGCAAGCGAGTTGGATGCACACCCACTTAGTTTCTTTTGAGCTTTCATATACTTATAGCTCTAGTGCATCTATTGCATGGCAATCCCTACTCACTGACATTGATATCTATTGATGGGCATCTCCATAGCCCGTTGATACGCCTAGTTGATGTGACACTATCTCCTTCTTTTTGTCTTCCTCACAACCACCATATTCTATTCTACCTATAGTGCTATATCCATGGCTCATGCTCATGTATTGCGTGAAAGTTGAAAAAGTTTGAGAACATCAAAAGTATGAAACAATTGCTTGGCTTGTCATCGGGGTTGTGCATGATTTAATACTTTGTGTGATGAAGATGGAGCATAGCCAGACTATATGATTTTGTAGCGATAACTTTCTTTGGCCATGTTATTTTCAGAAGACATGATTGCTTTATTAGTATGCTTGAAGTATTATTGTTTTTATGTCAATATTAAACTTTTGTTTTGAATCTTATGGATCTGAATATTCATGCCACAATAAAGAAATTAGATGGATAAATATGTTAGGTAGCATTCCACATCAAAAATTCTGTTTTTATCATTTACCTACTCGAGGACGAGTAGGAATTAAGCTTGGGGGTGCTTGATACATCTCCAACGTATCTATAATTTTTTATTGTTCCATGCAATTACATTATCTGTTTTGGATGTTTTATATGCATTTATATGCTATTTTATATTTTTTTTGGACTAACTTATTAACCTAGAGCCAAGTGCCAGTTTCTGTTTTTTTCCTTGTTTTTGAGTTTTACAGAAAAGGAATACCAAACGGAGTCCAAACGAGCTGAAACTTTAGGGTAATTTTTCATGGACCAGAAGCCCCCAAAGCAAAAGAGTTGGGCCCCTGCACGAGAAATATTCAAGAAAGATTTTGAACTCCTGCAGCATAGGGTGAGGGACGCACATAGGCCTCTTGTGTTAAATATTGTCAACTCCTTGCACTAGACCCTTTTACTTTGTATTTGCTCCTCTTGCTTGACCCAAAGTGGCCAAGCCTCCCCATACCCCCCATGTAAATATTCATCTTGTGCAGTGGTCTTTGTTTTTTAATATAGTTACACAGTAGGAGCCTTTCCTACTCTTTCTCGTCAAGAAAAAAGAGTTGGGCCAGAGGAGCCACGAGGCATCCACAAGGGTGGAGGGCAGGCCCCCTACCTTGTCGTCGCCTCGTGGACCCCCTTGACTTTTTCCAGACGCCAAAAATTCCTATAAATACCCAAAACCCCAGAAATAAACCTAGATCAGGAGTTCCGCCGCCGCAAGCATATGAGTTCATGAAAGAGCAATCCAAGCCCGTTCTGGCACCCTGCCGGAGGAGGAAATCATCGCCGGAGGCCATCTTCATCATCCTGGCAGTCTCCATGACAAGGAGGGAGTAGTTCACCCTCGGGGCTAAGGGTATGTACCAGTAGCTATGTGTTTGATCTCTCTCTCTCTCTCTCTTGTGTTCTTCATATGGCACGATCTTGATGTACCGCGAGTTTTGTTACTATAGTTGGATCATATAATGTTTCTCCCCTCTACCTTCTTGTGATGAATTGAGTTTTACCTTTAAGGTTACACTATTATCAGATATAATACTATTATGGATTTGAGAACACTTGATGTATGTCTTGCGTGGGATACCCGTGGTGACAATGGGGTGTTCTATTGATTCACTTGATGTATGTTTTGGCACTCAACTCGCGGATTCCCGAGGTGACATTAGGGTAATCTATGCATTGGGGTTGATGCACGTTTTCGTCCTTGTTTCTCCGGTAGAAATCTTGGGGCACTCTCTGAGGTTCTTTATGTTGGATTGAATATTATGAATCTGAAGTTGTTTGATGCATATCGTATGATTGACCCATAGATACTTGTGGTGACATTGGAGTACCTAGGTGACATTTGGGTTGATTGATGTGTGTCATATGGTGTTATTTTACTACGAATTCTAGGGCCGTTTGTGACACTTATAGGAATAGCTCAATGGATCGATTAGAAAAAATAGCTTTGAGGTGGTTTCATACCCTACAAGCAATTTCATCTTATGTTCTACGCGATAGGAACTTTGGAGTGACTCTTTGTTGCATGTTGAGGGATTGTCATATGATCTAATTATGTTATCATTGTTGAGAGAACTTGCACTAGTGAAAGTATGAACCCTGGGCCTTGTTTTCAAGCATTACAATACCGTTTTTGCTCACTTTTGTTACTAGTTACCTCGCTGTTTTTATTTATTCAGATTATAAAAACCTATATCTACTATCCATATTACACTTGTATCACCATCTCTTTGCTGAACTAGTGCACCTATACAATTTACCATTGTACTGGGTGTGTTGGGGACACAAGAGACTTTTTGTTATTTGGTTGCAGGGATGTTTGAGAGGGACCATCTTCATCCCACGCCTCCCATGGATTGATAAACCCTACGTCATCCATTTGAGGGAAATTTTCTACTGTCCTACAAAACTATGCGCTTGGAGGCCCAACACGAGTCTACAAAAAGAAGGCTGCATAGTAGACATCATAGCCACGTAGAACTTGCAACAACAAAGTAGAGGACATCTAACTTGTTTTTGTAGGGCATGTTGTGATGTGATATATGTTGTTGTATGAGATGATCATGTTTTGTAATATCGACAACCGGCAGGAGCCTTAGGGTTGTCTCTTAGTTATTGTATGAAATGCAAGCGCCATGCAATTGCTTTACTTTATCGCTTTCTTTTAGCAATAGTTGTAGAAGCAATAGTTGGTGAGACGACCCGGACGCAACGATGGAGATCAAGGTGTCGACCCGGTGATGATGGAGATCATGACGATGCTTTGGAGATGGAGATCAAAAGCACAAGATGATGATGGCCATATCATGTCACATATTTTAATTGCATGTGATGTTTATCCCTTATGCATATTATTTTTCTTAGAACGACGGTAGCATTATAAGATGATCCCTTCACTAAATTTCAAGATAAAAGTGTCCTCCCCGAGTATGCACCATTGCTAAAGTTCTTCGTTTCGAAGCACCTCGTGATGATCGGGTGTGACAGACTCTACGTTCACATACAACAGGTGTAAGCCAGTTTTGGACAAGCAGAATACTTGGGTTAAACTTGATGAGCCTAGCATGTACAGACATGGTCTCGGAACACTGGAGACTGAAAGGTCGAACATGAGTCATATAGTAGATATGATCGACATAGAGATGTTCACCATTGATGACTACCCCATCTCACGTGATGATCGGACATGGTTTAGTTGATTTGGATCATGTATCACTTAGATAACTTGAGGGATGTTAATTTAAGTGGGATTTCATTAGTAATTTGATTAATTGAACTTAATTGATCATGAACTTAGTCTTAATAGTTTTTGCATATCTATGTTTCCCGTGCTACCGTTCCCTTCTATTTTAATGCGTTCCTAGAGAAAACTAAGTTGAAAGATGATGGCAGCAGTAATGCGGACTGGGTCCATGATCTGAGGATTATCATTATTGTTGCACAGAAGAATTATGTCCTTGATGGACCGCTAGGTGACAGACCTGCTGCAGGAGCTGATATAGACGTTATCAACGTTTGACATGCTCGATCTGATGACTACTTGATACTTTAGAGCGCCATGCTTTACGGCTTGGAACCGGGGCTCCAAAGACATTTTGAATGCCATGGAACATATGAGATGTTCCAAGAGCTGAAATTGGTATTTCAGGCTCATGCCCATTTTGAGAGGTATGAGACCTCTGACAAGTACTTTGCCTACAAGATGAAGGAGAATATCTTAGCCAGTGAGCATGTGCTTAGAATGTCTGGTTACTACAATCGCTTGAATCAAGTGGGAGTTAATCTTCCAGATAAGATAGTGATTGATAGAGTTCTGTAGTCACTATCACCAAGCTACTAGAGCTTCATGATGAACTATAATATGCAAGGAATGACTAAAACAGTTTCCCAGCTCTTCGCGATACTGAAATTGGTGGAGGCAGAATTCAAGAAAGAGCATCAAGTGTTGATGGTTAATAAGACCACTAGTTTCAAGAAAAAGGGGAAGGGAAAGAAAGGGAATTTCAAAATGAATGGCAAGCAAGTTGCCGCTCCCATAAAGAAGCCCAAAGCTAGACCCAAGCCTAAAATTGAGTGCTTCTACTGCAAAGGAAATGGTTACTTGAAGCGGAACTGCCCCAAATACTTGGCAGATAAGAAGGATGGCAAAGTAAACAAAGGTATATTTGATATACATGTTATTGATGTGTACCTTACTGGTGCTCGTAGTAGCCCCTGGGTATTTGATACCGGTTCAGTTGCTAAGATTAAAAACTCGAAACAAGAGTTGCAGAATAAACAGAGACTAGTTAAGGGCGAGGTGACGATGTGTGTTGGAAGTGTTTCCAAGATTGATATGATCACCATCGCACACTCCCTCTACCTTCGGTATTAGTGATGAGCCTAAATAAATGTTATTTTGTGTGTGCATTGAGCATGAACATTATTAGATCGTGTTTATTGCAAATATGCTTATTCATTTAAGTCAGAGAATAATTGTTGTTCTGTTTACATGAATAAAACCTTCTATGGTCATACACCCAATGTAAATGGTTTATTGAATCTCGATCGTAGTGATACACATATTCATAATATTGATGCCAAAAGATGCAAAGTTGATAATGATAGTGCAACATACTTGTGGCACTACCGTTTAGGTCATATTGGTGTAAAGCGCATGAAGAAACTCCATGCGGATGGACTTTTGGAATCACTTGATTATGAATCATTTGATATTTGCGAACCATGCCTCATGGGTAAGATGACTAAAACTCCATTCTCCGGAACAGTGGAGTGAGCTAATGACTTATTGGAAATAATACATACCGATGTATGCAGTCTGATGAGTGTCAAAGCACGTGGCGGGTATCATTATTTTATGACCTTCACAGATAATTTCAGTAGGTATGGGTATATCTACTTGATCAAACACAAGTCTGAAACATTTGAAAATTTCAAAGAATTTCAGAGTGAAGTGGATAATCATCGTAAGAAGAAAATAAAGTTTCTACGATCTGATCCCGCAAGCGAATATTTGAGTTACGAGTTTGGCCTTCATTTAAAAATTGTGGATTGTTTCACAACTCACGCCACCTGGAACACCACAGCGTAATGGTGTGTCCAAACATCTTAACCGTACTTTATTAGATATGGTGCATTCTATGATGTCTCTTACCGATTTGCCTTTATCATTTTGGGGTTATGCATTAGAGATAGCCGCATTCACATTAAATAGGGCACCATCTAAATCCATTGAGACGATACCATATGAACTATGGTTTGGCAAGAAACCTAAGTTGTCGTTTCTTAAAGTTTGGAATGCGACACTTATGTCAAAAGGCTTTAGCCTGATAAGCTCAAACCCAAATCAGAGAAGTGCGTCTTCATAGAATACCCTAAGGAAACTATTGGGTACACCTTCTACCATAGATCCGAAGGCAAGATCTTTGTTGCCAAGAATGGGTCCTTTCCAGAGAAAAAGTTTCTCATGAAAGAAGTGAGTGGGGGGAAAGTAGAACTTGATGAGGTAATTGTACCTTCTCTTGAACTGGAAAGTAGCCCATCCTAGAAAACCATTCCCGTGATGCCTGAGGGAGTCCTGGACTAAGGGGTCCTCGGGTGTTCGGGCTATGTGATATGGGCCGGACTGATGGGCCGTGAAGATACAAGATAGAAGACTTTTCCTGTGTCCGGATGGGACTCTCCTTTGCATGGATGGCAAGCTTCGCATGCAGATCATGTACCTTCTTTCTCTGTAATCGACTTTGTACAAACCTAGATCCCTCCGGTGTCTATATAAACCAGAGGGTTTAGTCCATAGGGCCGATCACAATCATATAGGCTAGACACCTAGGGTTTAGCCATTATGATGTCGAGGTAGATCAACTCTTGTAACCCCTATACTCATCATAGTCAATCATGCAGGAAGTAGGGTATTACCTCCATCAAGAGGGCCCGCACCTGGGTAAACATCATGTCCCCTGCCTCCTTGTTACCTTCGATCCTCAGACGCACAGTTCGGGACCCCCGACCCGAGATCTGCCGACTTTGAATCTTGATGGCATGATTGCATTGTTGTTAGTATGAACTCTTTGAATATCCATAGTACTAATGATGATTGCACTAGTTATGATGAAAATATCTCTTATAAGCATGTCGATTTTTGTGGAGTATATTGGGTTTGCAAGTACACACCAAATAGGGAAAATAGATATTGCAAGAGGCATAAGCATTTAGAAACTAAATGGTTTCAAGAAAGGCTTAATGTTAGTGCTGAAAATTTACATTTCCTTTGCTGTACTCGTGAACTTTGCAATGAACATGGTCATTTACATCTCCGATGCAAATTATTTCATGATCGAATTGTGTCGAAAAATTGTGATGATTTGATTTCCCTTGCACATTATAATGAACTTAGTTTGCTTTTGGGTTATGAAGAATTGAAACGTTTAATTAAGGACCTTCCAGAATTTGCCCATGAGAATTTCCTTGATATTGATCTAGAGGAGATTTATATGTATTGTGCTGTGAATTGCATTGAAAATACTTATATTGCCAATTACATAAAGAAAAGAAAGCAAATAGAAGATGAAGAGAATACTAATGAAAGGGAAGAGACTTCCCATTATCCTCCTATTATTTCTTATGATGAATCAGGTGACGAGGAGAAGCTTTCTATTCAACCAATCTCATCAATAAGGAACTCAAAGAAGAAGGTTGAACCCACACATAATATGAAGAAGAAAAGGAAAAGAAGGAGCAACAAAGGTAGAAAGGTATCTCTCCCAAATGAAGTTGCTCCTACTACTCATTGTGATGATGATAATTGCTATACTATTGGTGCTATCCATACTATCAACGATGAGAGTGATTATGCTTATGATATGAAAAGGCCCAAGGTTGGGGAAGCTATGTTTGATGAGGATGAAATATTTGAGAATATATTTGCTGAAATTACTGTTTGTCCCAAGCTTGGGGATGCTATGTTTAATGAAGATGATATTTTTAGCATCCCAAGTATTGATATGCAAAGTTGTTATGATGATAGTATGCCTCTTACCTATGATGATTATATTGATGAAAGTGGGTTAGGAAGAGTGTCAACTTTAGGAAGTAATGATCCCACCATTTTGGAGGATGTGGAATCTCATTGTGATGAATATGAAAGTGGATTTGGAAGAGTGTCAACTTTATTTAGTGATGATTCCACTATCTTGGAAGAGGTTTCAATCGATTATGATGAAAACGAAGTTGCTACTTATGATGATTATTGTGATGAAACTTATGATATAAGAAGTAGTGATGATTATATTTATAAAACTTGTCATGATTATGATTACCCTTTTCCTGAACATTACTCTTTTAATGTGGAAACAATTTATAGTATTCGAGTCTCTTATGATACTCCCACTATTCCGAATGAGAAGAATTTTGCTTATGTGGAGAGTAGTAAATTTTCTATGCTTGTAGATCACGAAAAGAATGCTTTAGGTGCTGGTTATATTGTTGAATTCATTCATGATTCTACTGAAAATTATTATGAGGGAGGAACATATGCTTGTAGGAATTGCAAAAATATTAACTTTCCTCCCTGTGTGTTGAAAATCTTGAAGTTATGCTTGTTTTGCCTTCCTATGCCGGTTGATTATTGTTCCCATAAGTTGTTTTCTCACAAAATACCTATGCATTTGAAGTGGGTTAGACTTAAATGTGCTAGTCATATGCTTCATGATGCTCCTGTTATGTTTCAATTCTTATCTTTTATGTGAGCATCATTGTCATCATCATGCCTAGCTGGAAAGGCATTAAAGAAAAGCGCTTGTTGGGAGACAACCCAATATTTATCCTTACTGTTTTTGAGTGTTCACATGATTATGATACTGTAGTAATCATGTTTTATAGCTTTTGTTTCAATAAAGTGCCAAGTAAGACCTTTAGGATAGCTTATGGTGATAGTTGTGTTGATCCTGCTGAAAATCAGAAACTTTTGCACCCAGTAAATTAGTTTTGATAATTCATAGAAACATGCTTTTTATCTGATTCCTTTTTCTATGGATTGGAACACAAATTTCTAGGTTTTCCTAATTTGGTAGAATTTTTGGAGTTACAAAAGTATTTTAGAGTTACAGATTACTACAGACTGTTCTGTTTTTGACATATTCTGTTTTCTATGTGTTGTTTGCTTATTTTGATGAATTTATGAGTAGTATCAGAGGGTATGAACCATAGAGAAGTTGGAATACAGTATATATTACACCAATATGAATTTATAATGAGTTGACAACAGTACCAAAAGTGGTGATTTATTTTCTTATACTAACGGAGCTTACGAGTTTTCTGTTGAGTTTTGTGTTGTGAAGTTTTCAAGTTTTGGGTAAAGATTCGATGGACTATGAAATAAGGAGTGGCAAGAGCCTAAGCTTGGGGATACCCAGGGCACCCCAAGGTAATATTCAAGGACAACCAAGAGCCTAAGCTTGGGGATGCCCCGGATGGCATCCCCTCTTTCGTCTTCGTTCATCGGTAACTTTACTTGGAGCTATATTTTTATTCACCACATGATATGTGTTTTGCTTGGAGCGTCATTTTCTTTTGTTAGTATTTTCTTTCTGTTATTTAGAATAATGTTTTGCATCTTTATTTTCAATAAAAATGTCAAGGATAGCCTTTACCATGCTTATTTTGCTGGTATACATGTTGCTGTTTGAAAACAGAAAGTTTATCGCTGTTGCAAAAATTCCCTAGAAAAGTCAGAGAATGATATAATGTTGAAACTTTTTGCATATTGAGCTCTGATAAATCTTCTACAGCGTAGTATTTCTCTCATAATTTTTGGAGTTAGGGAAGTATTGATACTCTTGCACTCTTTACAGACTGTACTGTTTTGGCAGATTGCTGTTATCTTTGCATTGGTTGCATATGTTTGCTTGTTTAATGATTCTATTTGAGGATAAGAGTATTAACTATGCAGAGGCATTTAGTATGCAATGTTTAATAATAATTTTATTGATTTGTTACAGTAGAAAATGATAAGATTTTGCATTGGTTTATACTACCCTATCTCACGAGTTCTTGTTGAGTTTGGTGTGGATGAAGCTTTTGAGAAATAGAGAAACCATGATATGAGAGGAATTAAGGAGACACAAAAGATCAAGTTTGGGGATGCCCAAGGCACCCCAAGATAATATTTCAAGAAGTCTCAAGCATCTAAGCTTGGGGATGCCCCGGTAGGCATCCCACCTTTCTTCTTCAACAACTATCGGTTAGTATCGGTTGAACCTAAGTTTTTGCTTCTTCACATGAGTTGTGCTATCCTTGAAATGTCATTTTATTTTGTTTGCGTTCTGTTTGAATACAATACCAAGATCTGAAATTCTTAAATGAGAGAGAGTCTTCACATAGTTGAATAATTATTTAGCTACTCATTGATCTTCACTTATATCTTTTTGGGGTAGTTTGTCATTTACTCGCGTGCTTCACTTATATCCTTTGAGTAAATGGTTGAATGTCATAAATCTGAAATTATATATGTTTCATTTGCTTATCCCATGGGGAGTAATGACTTCACATCTAAGAAGTAGAGGTTGTAAATTTATTGAAGGTTAGCAAGCATTGTATTGGTCATTTGAACAATTCATGAAAGAATATTGAAGGAAGAGAGATTTCACATATAAATATACTATCCTAGACATCTTTTATAATTGTGAGCACTCATTAAAGTATGACATGCTAAAGAGTTGATGTTGGACAAGGAAGACAACGTAATGGGTTATGTTTTCTCACATCTCAGTTAAAGTATATTGTCATGGATTATTCAAACATGTTGAGGTTGACTTTCCCCCTCATGCTAGAAAAATTCCTTGCACCAAGTAGAGATACTACTTGTGCTTCCAAATATCCTTAAACCCAGTTTTGCCATGAGAGTCCACCATACCTACCTATGGATTGAGTAAGATCCTTCAAGTAAGTTGTCATCGGTGCAAGCAATAAAAAGTGCTCTCTAAATATGTATGATCTATTAGTGTGAACAAAATAAGCTTTATACGATCTTGTTATGGAAGCAATAAAAGCGACGGACTGCATAATAAAGGTCCATATACAAGTGGCAATATAAAGTGACATTCTTTTGCATTAAGATTTTGTGCATCCAACCATAAAAGTGCATGACAACCTCTGCTTACCTCTGCGAAGGGCCTATCTTTTACTTTATGTCTTTTACTTTATGCAAGAGTCAAGGTGATCTTCACCTTTCCCTTTTTCATTTTATCCTTTGGCAAGCACCTCGTGTTGGAAAGATCCTGATATATATATCCAACTGGATGTATGTTAGCATGAACTATTATTGTTGACATCACCCAAAGGTGAATACATTGGGAGGCAACATTATAAGCCCCTATCTTTCTCAGTGTCCGATTAAAATTCCATAACCATAAGTATTGCGTGAGTGTTAGCAATTGTAGAATCCTATATGATAGTCGAGTATGTGGAGTTTACTAAATCAAAGCTCTGACATAGACCCTTCTTGAAAATAAGATGAATTGTAATTTTTTGATGACTGAGAAAGAAGTTTGCTAGTTTTCAAGAAAGTTTATGCTCTATGCTTTAACATGTGAATAGCTTGTTACTTGATCTTGAGAAGTTTTATGAGATGAACTACTGTTATGACATATAATCATGCTAGAAAAGGTGATTGAAATTATCATTGATCAAACTTGTGCACCTTCTAGCATTCACACTTCATAAATTCTTTCTTTTATCATTTACCTACTCGAGGACGAGCAGGAATTAAGCTTGGGGATGCTCGTATCTATAATTTATGAAGCATTCATGCTATTTTATTATCTGTTTTGAATGTTTATGGGCTTTATTATACACTTTTATATTACTTTTGGGACTAACCTATTAACCGGAGGCCCAACCCAGATTGCTGTTTTATTGCCTATTTCAGTGTTTTGAAGAAAAGGAATATCAAACGCAGTCCAAACGGAATGAAACCTTCGGAAAAGTTATTTTTGGAACAGAAGCAATCCCGGGAACTTGGAGTGCAAGCCAGGGAAGCTTCCAGGAGGCCATGAGATAGGGGGCGTGCCCACCCCCCCTAGGCGCGCCCTCCACCCTTGTGGGCCCCTCGAGGCTCCCCCGACCGACTTCTTTCGCCTATATATTCCCATATACCCTAAAAACGCCAGAGGACAAAATAGATTGGGAGTTCCGCCACCGCAAGTCTCTGTAGCCACCAAAAACCTCTCGGGAGCCCATTCCGGCACCTTGCCTGAGGGGGGATCCCTCACCGGTGGCCATCTTCATCATCCTGGCACTCTCCATGACAAGGAGGGAGTAGTTCACCCTCGGGGCTTAGGGTATGTACCAATAGCTATGTGTTTGATCTCTCTCTCTCTCTTTCGTGTTCTCTCTATGGCACGATCTTGATGTATCGCGAGCTTTGCTATTATAGTTGGATCTTATGATGTTTCTCCCCCCTCTACTCTCTTGTGATGAATTGAGTTTTCCCTTTGAAGTTGTCTTGTCGGATTGAGTCTTTAAGGATTTGAGAACACTTGATGTATGTCTTGTCGTGCTTATCTATGGTGACAATGGGATATCACGTGATCCACTTGATGTATGTTTTGATGATCAACTTGCGGGTTCCGCTCATGAACCTATGCATAGGGGTTGGCACACGTTTTCATCTTGGCTCTACGGTAGAAACTTTGGGGCACTCATTGAAGTACTTTGTGTTGGTTGAATAGATGAATCTGAGATTGTGTGATGCATATCGTATAATCATGCCCACGGATACTTGAGGTGACAATGGAGTATCTAGGTGACATTAGGGTTTTGGTTGATTTGTGTCTTAAGGTGTTATTCTAGTATGAACTCTATGATAGATTGAACGGAAATAATAGCTTCGTGTTATTTTACTACGGACTCTTGAATAGATTGAACAAAAAGGATAACTTTGAAGTGGTTTCATACCCTACCATAATCTCTTCGTTTGTTCTCCGCTATTAGTGGCTTTGGAGTGACTCTTTGTTGCATGTTGAGGAATAATTATATGATCCAATTATGTTATTATTGTTGAGAGAACTTGCACTAGTGAAAGTATGAACCTTAGGCCTTGTTTCCTATCATTGCAATACCGTTTGTGCTCAATTTTATCATTAGTTACCTTGATGTTTTTATATTTTCAGATTACAAAAACCTATATCTACCATCCATATTGCACCTGTATCACCATCTCTTCGCCGAACTAGTGCACCTATACAATTTACCATTGTATTGGGTGTGTTGGGGACACAAGAGACTCTTTGTTATTTGGTTGCAGGGTTGTTTGAGAGAGACCATCTTCATCCTACGCCTCCCACGGATTGATAAACCTTAGGTCATCCACTTGAGGGAAATTTGCTACTGTCCTACAAACCTCTGCACTTGGAGGCCCAACAACGTCTACAAGAAGAAGGTTGCATAGTAGACATCACAGTGCATCAATCAGCTTTTTTGGCGCCTCTGTATTGGTAGAGGTCTCCATTCCCCCCTCCTAGAGTGGGGGCTGCCGATCCGATTCCGGGGCCGTATGGGTCTCCGGAACAGTATCCGGCTGAGGGCCCGTTGACCCAGGATCCCCATGGCCGGTCTCCATAGGGGTTGCACCCCTCATGTCCTCGGCAGCCTCCGATGTCGCATTGATCCTCCCCCGCACTTCTCTGGAAGCCCGGAGAAGCCCTTTGGGATGACACCTCGGGATCGTACGCCTTAGGAGGCGAGGAAGCTCGTGGAGATGTCTCGCTCTCCATCTTGTCCCGCGAAAGATCCCCCGATGACGACGATTCTTAAGGAATGTCACAGGGCGGACTGTGATATGAAATTTGATATTATTCTTATAATCTATAAATATTAGATGTATATAAGACATCTGAGGAAACTCACAATTCGGCGAGGGGCTTGGTGCGGGGGCGGTGCTTGGGAATGGTTTCGGTGCATGAATCCGAGTCATCGGAGAGGGATACCCTTCCCCTCTTGGACGCCCCCTCCTCCGGTTCTATGGAGGCTGCTCTCTTTTTCCCCTTGGGAGGAGGGTTCTCTTCTTACTCCTCCTCCTCCTCGACCTCCTCCTCGTCCTTGTCTTCATCTTCTTCGCCAGAGGAAGGATCTTCGGATCCTCCGGACACGGCGCCCGAAGTCTCTTCGGGATGGAGGTCACCTTGGGTTTCCTTGGTCTTCTTCTTCTTGTCCTTCTTTGCCAATGCCTAATAGGGCGCCGGGACCAGCATCTTCATTATAGCATAGGATTGGCTGGGTTTTCGGGGAGCGGGGCCAGACACTTAACCTGCTCGGCCTTCTTTATCCAGTCCTATTCAGGAGATGGAATTCTCAGGATCCCCCCTTAGGATTGAATGAACAAAGTAGTGTTCGGCAATATAATACTTACTGGGGATGCCGGATTGTTGCAGTCGAGGCCGGTGTCATCAGACGTCCGTGGCCATGTCTTCTGCTTCTTAAAAAGCAGCTTCCAGATCTTTTTGTGCATCGTGCCATAGAAGTGTTGCAGAGTCCGTGGCCCCTCCGGATTGAACTCCCACATTTTGAGAGGTCGTCGTTGGCAAGGGAGAGCTCCGCGGATGAGCATCACCTGAATCACATCAGTGAGGGTGATGTCCTTGTTTATCATGCTCTTGATACGCTTCTGCAGCACCGACACGTCATCCAGGGACCCCCAATCTAGGCCCTTGTTGGTCCAGGATGCGAGCCGTAGCAGAGGTCCAGATCTGAAGGCAGGAGCAGCGGCCCATTTGGTGTCGCGGGGTTCGGTGATATAGAACCACTCCTGCTGCCACACCTTGATAGTATCCACAAATCTTCCTTTGGGCCAAGAAACGCGGTTGAGCTTGCTCACCATGGCGCCCCGCACTCGGTGTGTTGGCCTTCAACCACCTTCGGCTTCACATTGAATACTTTGAGCCATAAGCCGAAGTGTGGAGGGACGCGGAGAAATGCCTCACACATGACGATAAACGCCGAGATGTGGAGGAAGGAATTTGGGGCCAGATCGTGGAAATCCAACCCGTAATAGTACATGAGACCTCTGACGAAGGGGTGAAGGGCGAACCCGAGTCCTCGGAGGAAGTGAGGAATAAAGACCACCCTTTCACCGGGCTCTGGGGTGGGGATGATCTGCCCTGGAGTTGAAAGCATGTGTTTGATCTCCGCCGTCAGGTACCTCGCCTCCCGCAGGTCCTGGATGTTCTTCTCCGTTACGGAGGAAGCCATCCACTTGCCCTGAAAGCCGGATCTGGCCATGGCTGGAGAAGTTAGGGCGGAAGGAAAGTTTGGAACTTGGGCGCTGGAGCTCGGGGCATTGAAAGGCACAGAAAGAAGAAGGCGTGGGACGAACATATGGGTCTGTGTCCTCTTATAGAGGCAGCGAATATCAAGCGCCCCCTCATAAGCCTTAAATCTCGCCTGTTCCCAAGGGGACGTGTGAACGACACGGTTGGATTACCCAAAATCCCTATTGATGAGAATCCCGTGATAAGGGCACACGATCTTTACTTTGACAAGACGTGTCATTGGCCGTACCTCAAAATACAAAACGAGGCTATAAAACGGTTCAGAATAATAATAAGGCCAGAACATATCATCTCGCCAAAAAGCGGCCCATGGACGTGACTTATTTTAAGTATTTTTACAGCTCAGGGTTGTACGTGTTAAACAGGGCCGAATACAACCCTTGTGTGCAGAAGGCCGCTTTGTATATTTGGAAAGGGAACCCGCCTTGCAATGTGAAAGACAGTCTGCACACGGATACATCTTCATTGAAGCCTGGTTCAGGGGCTACTGAGGGAGTCCTGGACTAAGGGGTCCTCAGGCATCCAGGCTATGTGATATGGGCCGGACTGATGGGCCGCAAAGATACAAGATAGAAGACTTTTCCCGTGTCTGGATGGGACTCTCCTTTGCGTGGATGGCAAGCTTGGCATGTGGATCATGTACCTTCCTTTCTCTGTAACCGACTCTGTACAACCATAGATCCCTCCGGTGTCTATATTAACCAGAGGGTTTAGTCCATAGGGCCGATCACAATCATACAAGCCAGATATCTAGGGTTTAGACATTACGATCTTGAGGTAGATCAACTCTTGTAATCCCTATACTCATCATAGTCAATCAAGCAGGAACTAGGGTATTACCTCCATCAAGAGGGTCCGAACCTAGGTAAACATCGTGTCCCCTGCCTCCTTGTCACCTTCGATCCTCAGACGCACAGTTCGGAACCCGCTACGCGAGATCTGCCGGTTTTGACAACGACAATGCCTACACCAACTAGAGAGGAAGCTAATGATGATAATCATGAAACTTCAGATCAAGTTACTACTGAACCTCCTAGGTCAACCAAAACATGTTCCGCACGAGAGTGGTATGGTAAACCTGTCCTGGAAGTCATGTTATTAGACCACAACAAACCTACGAACTATTAAGAAGCTATGATGAGCCCAGATTCCAACTAATGGCTTGAGGCCATGAAATTTGAGATAGGATCCATGTATGGGAACAAAGTGTGGACTTTGGTGGACTTGCTCGATGATCTGCAGGCCATTGAAAATAAATGGATCTTCAAGAGGAAGACGAACGCTGATGGTAATATCACTATCAATAAAGCTCGACTTGTCATGAAAGGTTTTCGACATGTTCAAGGAGTTGACTACGATGAGACCTTCTCACCCGTAGCGATGCTTAAGTCTGTCTGAATCATGTTAATAGTTGTCGCTTTTTTATTATGAAATCTGTCAAATGGATATCAAAACTGCATTCTTTAACGGGTTTCTTAAAGAAGAGTTGTATATGATGCAACCAGAAGATTTTTTGATCCTAAAGGAGCTAACAAAGTGTGCAATATCCAGCGATCCATCTATGGACTAGTGCAAGCATCTCGGAGTTGGAATATATGCTTTGATGAGGTGATCAAAGCATATGGTTTTATAGAGACTTACGGTGAAGCCTTGATACGTCTCCAACGTATCTATAATTTTTGATTGTTCCATGCTGTTATATTATCATTCTTGGATGTTTTACAATCATTTTATAGCAACTTTATATCATTTTTGGGACTAACCTATTGACATAGTGCCCAGTGTCAGTTGCTATTTTTTGCTTGTTTTTACTTCGTAGAAAATCAGTACCAAGCAGAGTCCAAAAGCAGAAAATCGATATCATTCTTGGATTTTTTCTGCTAGATAGCAGTCGATGTGTGGAGTAATAGTACTAGATGCAGGCAGGAGTCGGTCTACTAATCTTGGACGTGATGCCTATATAATGATCATTGCCTGGATATCGTCATAATTATTTGAAGTTCTATCAATTGCCCAACAGTAATTTGTTTACCCGCCGTATGCTATTTTTCTTGAGAGAAGCCACTAGTGAAATCTACGGCCCCGGGTCTATTCTTTATCATATTTGCTTTGAGATCTATTTTATTTGCTTTTGCTTTCAGATCTATTATTCCATAAATCCAAATATACCTTGTTGCAATTTTGTTATTTGTTTTATTTCGCATTTCTGCGATATCTATTTATCCAATCTACTACAAACCAATCTATCTTTTACCCGAGAATGATTGACAACCCCTCTTATGCGTCGGGTTGCAAGTATTTGTTCTTTGTGTGCAGGTACTATTTACATAGGGCTACTTGGTTCTCCTACTGGTTCGCTAACCTTGGTTTCATCATTGAGGGAATACCTACCGTAGCTGTGCTACATCAGCCCTTCCTCTTCGGGGAAATACTGACACGGACACGAGCCATCAAGCCTATATTTACAAGAAAGTGAGTGGGAGCTCTGTAGCATTTCTGATATTATATGTGGACAACATTGCTGACTGGAAATGATATAGAATTTCTGGATAGCATATAAGGATACTTGAATAAGAATTTTTCAATGAAAAACCTCGGTGAAGCTGCTTATATATTAGGCATCAAGATCTATAGGGATATATCGAGACGCTTAATAGGACTTTCACAAAGCACATACCTTGACAAAGTTCTAAAGAATTTCAAAATGGATCAGTCAAAGAAAGGGTTCTTGCCTGTGTTGCAGGGTGTGAAGTTGAGTAAGACTCAAAGCCCAACCAGGGCAGAAGATAGAGAGAGAATGAAAGTCATTCCCTATGCCTCAGTCATAGGTTCTATAAAGTATGCCATGCTGTGTACCAGACCTGTTGTGTGCCTTGCCATGAGTTTGGCAAGGGGTACAATAGTGATCCAGGAGTGGATCACTGGACAGTGGTCAAATTATCCTTAGGTACCTAAAGAGGACTAAGGAAATGTTTCTCGGTTATGGAGGTGATAAAGAGTTCGTCGTAATGGGTTACATTGATGCAAGCTTTGACATCAATCTGGATGCCTCTAAGTCTCAATCTGGATACGTATTGAACATGGGAGCAATTAGCTAGAGTAGCTACATGCAGAGCATTGTAGACATAGAATTTTGCAAAATGCATACGGATCTGAATGTGGAAGACCCGTTGACTAAACTCTCTCGCAAGCAAAACATGATCATACCTTAATACTCTTTGGGTGTTAATCACATAGCGATGTGAACTACATTATTGACTCTAGTAAACTCTTTGGGTGTTAGTCACATGGCAATATGAACTATAGGTGTTAATCACATGGCGATGTGAACTAGATTATTGACTCTAGTGCAAGTGGGAGACTGATGGTAATATACCCTAGAGGCAATAATAAAGTTATTGTTATTATATTTCCTTATTCATGACAAAGGTTCATCATTCATGCTAGAATTGTATTGACTAGGAACTTAAATACTTGTGTGAATACATAAAAAAATACAATGTCCCTAGTGAGCCTCTACTATACTAGCTCGTTGATCAAAGATAGTTAAGGTTTCCTAACCATAGACATGAGTTGTCATTTGATAATGGGATCACATCATTAGGAGAGTGATGCGATGGACAGGACCCAACCGTTAGCATAGCATATGATCGTTCAGTTTATTGCTACTGCTTTCTTAATGTCAAATACATGTTTCTTCAACCATGAGATCATGCAACTCCCGGATACCGATGCAATACCTTGTGTTCTACCAAATGTCACAACATAACTAGGTGATCATAAAGATGCTCTACAAGTATCTCCAAAGGTGTCTGTTGAGTTGGCGTGAATCAAGATTGGGATTTGTCACTTTGTATATCGGAGAGGTATCTCTGGGCCCTCTCAGTAATACACATCACAAGAATCTTGCAAGCAAAGTGACTAAGAAGTTAGTTGCAAGATGATGTATTACGGAACGAGTAAAGAGACTTGTCAGTAACGATATTGAACTAGGTATAGAGATACCGACGATCGAGTCTCGGGCAAGTAACATACCGGCAGGCAAAGGGAATTAGTATGTTGTCATAAAGGTTTAACCGATAAAAGATCTTCGTGGAATATGTAGGAATCAATATGGTCATCCAGGTACCGCTATTGGTTATTGACCGGAGAGGTTTCTCGGTCATGACTACATAATTCCCGAACCCGCAGGGTCGCACGCTTAATGTCCGTTGACGCTAGAGTAGTATTGGGATATTTGATGAGTGGTAACCAAATGTTGTTTAGAGTCCCGGATGAGATCTCGGACGTCACGAGGAGTCTCAGAATGGTCGAGGGGTAAAGATTTATATATGGGAAGTCATATTTTGGGTTGCGGAAAAGGGTGCAGTTTTTTCGGTATTGTACTAAGAAGCTTCCAGAAGGTTCCGGAGGATTCTGGAGCGGTTCGAAAGTCCACAAATGGGTCCACCACGACCTAAGGGCTAGCATTGGCTGCAGGGAGTAATACGTCTCCAATGTATCTATAATTTTTTATTGTTCCATGCTATTATATTACCCGTTTTGGATGTTTATGGGCTTTAATTTACACTTTTATATCATTTTTGGGACTAACCTACTAAGCGGAGGCCCAGCCCAAATTGCTGTTTTTTTTGCCTATTTCGGTGTTTCGAAGAAAAGGAATATCAAACGGAGTCCAAACAGAATGAAACCTTCGGGAGCGATCTTTTTGGAACAAACGCAATCCAGGAGACTTGGAGTGGACGTCAAGCAGCGAATGAGGTGGCTACGAGGGTGCCTGGCACGCCCTAAGGGGGTGGCGCAGTCCCCACCCTCGTGGGCCCCTCGAGCGTCAACCGACCAACTTCTTCCTCCTATATATATCCACGTACCCCGAAAACATCCAGGAGCACCACGAAACACTATTTCCACCACCGCAAACTTCTGTAGCCGCGAGATCCCATCTTGGAGCCTTCGCCGGTGCTCCGCCGGAGGGTGAATCGACCATGGAGGGACTCTACATCATCTCCAAGGCCTCTCCGATGAGTTATGAGTAGTTTACCATAGACCTTCAGGTCCATAGTCATTAGCTAGATGGCTTCTTCTCTCTCTTTGAATCTCAATACAAAGTTCTCCTCGATCTTCTTAGAGATCTATTCGATGTAACTCTTTTTCCGGTGTGTTTGTCGAGATCCGATGAATTGTGGGTTTATGATCAAGTTTATCTATGAGAAATAATTGAATCTTCTCTGAATTCTTGTATGTATGATTGGTTATCTTTGCAAGTCTCTTTGAATTATCAGTTCGGTTTGGCCTACTAGATTGATCTTTCTTGCAATAGGAGAAGTGCTTAGCTTTGGGTTCAATCTTGCGGTGTCCTTTCCCAGTGACAGCAGGGGTAGCAAGGCATGTATTGTATTGTTGCCATCGAGGATAAAAATATGGGGTTTATATCATATTGCTAGAGTTTATCCCTCTATATCATGTCATCTTTCTTAATGCGTTACTCTGTTCTTCATGAACTTAATACACTAGATGCAGGCAGGAGTCGGTCGATGTGAGGAGTAATAGTAGTAGATGCAGGCAGGAGTCGGTCTACTTGTCACGGACGTGATGCCTAGATAATCTTATAACTATGCACTTTTCTATCAATTGCTCAACACTAATTTGTTCACCCACCGTAATACTTATGCTATCTTGAGAGAAGCCACTAGTGAAACCTATGGCCCCCGGGTCTATCTTTTATCATATAAGTTTCCCATCTACTTTTATTTGCATCTTTTACTTTCCAATCTATATCATAAAAATACCAAAAATATTTATCTTATCATATTATCTCTATCAGATCGCACTTTCGCAAGTTACCGTGAAGGGATTGACAACCCCTTTATCGTGTTGGTTGCGAGGTTCTTGTTTGTTTGTGTAGGTGCGTGGGACTTTTGAAGAGCCTCCTACTGGATTGATACCTTGGTTCTCAAAAACTGTGGGAAATACTTACACTACTTTGCTGCATCACCCTTTCCTCTTCAAGGGAAAACCAACGCAGTTCTCAAGAGGTAGCAAGAAGGATTTCTGGCGCCGTTGCCGGGGAGGTATTCGCTCAAGTCAAGACATACCAAGTACCCATCACAAACTCATCTCCCTCGCATTAGATCTATTCTCGCTTTTATGCCTAGCTAGGGGCGTTAAACTATAGCGCTTGTAGGGAGGCAACCCAATTTTATTTTTGTTTATTGCTTTTTGCTTATGTTTAGTAATAAATATTTCATTAGCTTCTGTTTAGATGTGGTTTTATGTTTTAATTAGTCTTTGTGCCAAGTAGAACCTATAGGATAACCTATGGTGATAGTTAATTTGATTCTGCTGAAAAAAAGAAACTTGTGCGCGCACGAAAGTAATTTTAGTAAATCACAGAAATGTGATTTTGCGTTGATTATTTTTGTTGTAGATCAATAGACAAATTTCCCAGGACTTCCTATTTTGGTAGGAGTTTTAGAGTTCCAGAAGTATTCGAAAGTTATAGATTTCTACAGACTGTTCTGTTTTTGACAGATTCTGTTTTTCGTGTGTTGTTTGCTTATTTTGATGCATCTGTGGCTAGTATCGGGGGGGGGGGGTATGAACCATAGAGAAGTTGGAATACAGTAGGTTTAACACCAATATAAATAAAGAATGAGTTCATTACAATACCTTATGTGGTGGTTTTTCTTTCTTACACTAACGGAGCTTATGAGATTTCCTGTTGAGTTTTGTGTTGTGAAGTTTTCAAGTTTTGGGTAAAGATTTGATGGACTATGGAATAAGGAGTGGCAAGAGCCTAAGCTTGGGGATGCCCATGGCACCCCAAGATATCCAAGGACAACCAAAAGCCTAAGCTTGGGGATGCCTCGGAAGGCATCCCCTCTTTCGTCTTCGTTTATCGGTAACTTTACTTGGAGCTATATTTTTATTCACCACATGATATGTGTTTTGCTTGGTGAGGGAGTCCTAGATTAGGGGGTATCCGGATGGCCGGACTATGTACTTCGTTCAGACTATTGGAGCGAGAAGATACAAGACTAAAGACTCCGCCCCGTGTCCGGATGGGACTCTCCTTTGCGTGGAAGACAAGCTTGGCGATCCGGATATTATATTTCCTTCCTTGTAACCGACTCCGTGTAAACCCTAGCCCTCTTGGTGTCTATATAAACTGGAGAGGTTGGCCCTTAGAAGGCCGATCACGATCATGATCACAATCATAATCATGATAGGCTAGCTTCTAGGGTTTAGCCTCTACGATCTCGTGGTAGATCTACTCTTGTACTACTCGTATCATCAATATCAATCAACCAGGAAGTAGGGTTTTACCTCCATCGAGAGGGCCCGAACCTGGGTAAACATTGTGTCCCTTGCTTCCTGTTACCATCAGCCTAAGACGCACAGATCGGGACCCCCTACCCGAGATCCGCCGGTTTTGACACCGAAATTGGTGCTTTCATTGGGAGTTCCTCTGTGTCGTCGCTGCAAGGCTTGATGGCTCCTTCAATCGTCAACAACACGGTCCAGGGTGAGACTTTTCTCCCTGGACAGATCTTCGTGTTCGGCGGCTTCGCACTGCGGGCCAATTTGCTTGGCCAACTGGAGTAGCTCGACAGCTACGCCCCTGGCCACCAGGTCAGGTTTGGAAACCTGAACCACACGGCTGATATCCATGGAGACTTGATCTTCAACGGATTCGGGCCTATGCTAGGAGCACCGGACAGTCACGATGAGCATGGCCTAGACCTGCTGTCGGACAATGCTCGGGATGTCGCCCTTGCGGTAGCCCCGGACCTGAATCTGGAGCAGACCGCGTTGCCTAAGGACGGGTGGATGGACCCTGCCCCGCAGGCCGCGCACTCATCGGCGGTAGAGCCAAACACAGGCCTCGCCCCTAGAGAAGCCTATGACATCGAATCCTCGGACTCGTATCCGGTTGTGGGTTCAAGTCCGCGCGCTCCTAAGCCCGCCGAACCTGGTTGGGCTCCTGTAATGGAGTTCACCGCAGCGGATATCTTCCATCACTCGCCCTTTGGCGACGTGCTAAACTCGTTAAAGTCTCTCTCTTTGTCAGGAGACTCTTGGCCGAAATATGTCCGGCTAGAGTGGGAAGCGGGCGACGAAGGAATTCGTTGCCCACCCACCACCCACTTCATTGCCACGGTCGATGACTTAACCGACGTGCTTGACTTTGACTCTGAAGACATCGACGGTATAGACAACGATGCAGGAGAAGAACAGGAGCCACCGCTCACGGGGCGGTGGACAGCCACCTCCTCATATGATATGTATATGGTGGACACTCCGAAAGAAACCAACGGCAATGAGGCAATGGAGGATAACCCCTCAGGGAAGAAAGCCAAGCATGGGCGTCGTCAACGCCGCTCCAAGCCTCGCCACAACAATACTGGCACAGGAGACGAAAACAATCCGGATGGTGCCAAAGACGAATACAACCCTGATCAGCCTGCCTTCAAGCAGGCCGGATTGCCCATGGTGGGATACTTGGAGAGGAACAACTATATGCCCTCCTCCGAAGACGAGGTAAGCCTCGGCGATGCCAAATCCAGCGTGCCTGAAGATCCCGTGGAACAAGTCCGCTTCAAGCGATGGATCATGGCCACTGCGAGGAGCCTGCAAAGGAAGCAACAACAGCTCAAAGCTGACCAAGATTTGCTCGTGGACAGATGGACCAAGGTCCTGGCCACGGAAGAATACGGAGTCAACGACCCTAACAAAGGGCACACATGGCATAATTTGCTACCTCAACCTAAGAAGAAGAACCTAAGGCACATACACCAACGTCCACATACCACCACAGTCCAAGACAATACGAAGGATACACGAGGAGGAATCCTCAGGCCTCGGCGCAATCGTCACAAATGTCAAGTCAGGGAAGTTGGTGCCGAATTAGCGGTCCCCAGCCCGGTCAGCGGGAAAAGAACAACCCAGGCCCATCTGACTCAGGCAACATGCTCGATCAACCATGTGAAATTCACGGTACCCCCAGAAGGGCGCCCAAGCATACCAATAGAGAATACAAGATCTTCCAAACAAAACGGCCGATCTTGCGCCGGGACCAATGACAGAACCAGTCAAACATGGCGAGGACAATCCCCTCATAGTATGAAAATACGGCCGATCATCTCTAAACACATCGACCATCCGGAAAACACCAGCCATAGCAATTCTATTGCACTCCCTATCTACCCAGTAGCCTAGGGGCTCCATTTTACAAGAGCCCCCACAGACATACAATTATCAACAACATCTCCTCAAAGATGCAAGGTGCAAAGGCCAAGTTTTAACTGACCCACCATACTAACGGTTGTCTTCGGACCACCAAACAAATACCCCACCGAAGAATAAGTCTTCGACATTATCCCTTCATATAGTAATTACCACATACTATCGGGACGAGCCACGTTGGCTAGATTCAACGAGGCAGAATGTCAGGCCAGTCCCACGTGACATAGTCACAATCATGGGTAAGGTCAAGACCCACCCTTAGAGTGGAAATCATACCGCAACTGGAATAGCGAGTCATGCCTGTTTATCAAATTTTTATTTGGCAGCCAAACACCCGGACACCAATTGAGGAATCTACATTACTTTACGGCATGGTTCAGCCAGTCTCCACTCAGGCACCCACGGTCCAAACACAACGGTACATGCAGTTGCCTTTAAGCATTTGTCTTTACAGACTAACTTTGGTGCAGAACAGGACTGGCGACGCGGAATCATCTCGGACGCACAAGGCAGGCAGTCTGGATACACCTCAGATCCTCCAATAGCCTCCTCCAGTCCGGCCATGATAGATTCTGCCAAAAATACTCCTTTTCACAAGCATACACTAAACTCATATGCATAGACATGTCATTTCACTACAATGCGTAGACTTAAATAACACTTACCGGCCGTCGTTTCTCATCGACTCCTCTTTGTCAAAAAGGCACCCACGCCTTGTGTTATGCCCGATTATGCCAGGGGCTTCATAATACGGCAATAAAGTCCGACCACCTTTTCGGTCGCTCGACACCCCGAACTTATAGCACTATATGCATCAGCTCCGAATCATGTCTTGGGTCATTGGTTGGGTTTGCCCGGCTCCCATGTTTTGGTACCTTACGTTCCGCCACATCGGCTAAGGTAGCGCTGGGAGAACAGACGAGCACCTAGGTAGAGAAAGCCGAAAACTGACTGTCATGATACAGCGAGAACTGGTCAGCTGTTCGAGAGGTTGTAAAATCCTTAAAGATTTATTCCGCATAACGCCATTATAAATGCAGAGTGCGACGGATTGGTCTTCCGATCAGGCGCCGATAGAGCCCCCAGTTCGGCCTTTCGAACACTAGGGGTTGCGCCGACCATACTCGAATTCCTATGGCTAAGTGAGAGTGATAAAGCCCTATAGTCCGATTGCCTGGTTCGTGGTGAGGAACGCCTCCTTAAAAGGACCCAACCATGGGATAAAGAGCGTTCAGGTATGTCTCGGACACCCCCGTACTTTTACGTGGGGGCAGAAGCCGACGACTGGCCAACTCTCAGGATTTACATACACTAAAAAGCCACACATGAAGAACAAACGTTCAAACAAAACAGGCAATAAATAATAAAAGTGCCATTATCCCATATTACAAAGAACGACACAATTGCCTTCAGGGAAATATAATGTCTTTGGTACACTTATCCGCCACAAGGCGGGCTCCTTTTAGTACACCTTCATAGTACAACTCGGGCTTGCGGTGCTCCTTCCCCTCCGACGGCCCCTCAGTCATCAGCTTCTCCGCATCAAGCTTCCCCCAATGCACCTTTGCACGGTAAAAGACCATGCGCGCACCCTCTATGCATACCGATCGCTTAATGACATCAAGCCGAGGGCAGGCGCCAACAATCCGCTTCACGAGTCCGAAGTAGCTGCTTGGAATTGGCTCTGCGGGCCATAGCTGGACAACCAAGTCCTTCATGGCTAGTACGGCCGCCTGGTGCAGTTCGACCAGCTGCTTCAGCTGATCGATAAAGGGCACCGGATAATTCGGCGCCAAATACTGCGACCAGAAATCCCTCTCCGCAGACTTCTTCTCCTCGATCCGGTAGAATTAGGCGGCATCTGATATGCTGCGAGGCAGATCCGCAAACGCCCCTGGAAAAACAAGAATTCAGCTTATCGCTTAGAGTTCCTCCCGTTATTATGTAAAAATAGCCATGAATGCAAAAGGCCTTACCGGCCGCAACCTTCCGGGCCTCCTGAATATCCCGCAATGCACCTCAGGCTTCTTCTCGAGCATCCTCCGCGGCTTGTAGAGCTTGGGCGAGTTCGGATTCTTTCCCTACTAGACTCTGCTCCAAGCCCTCGCTTTTCTTCACGGACTCCAGGAGCTCGCTCAGCTTCAATAACCCTGGCCTCGTGCTTCTCACGAAGAACCTATTCGGCGGCGGCCCTATCATCGGCGTCGGCCACAGCCTTCTTCAGTGCCTCAATTTTGGCACTCGCCCCTAGAGCATACAATGAAAATATATTAATTAGGCACAACTTCGAATTAGTGCCCTACCTAGCAGAGGGTTCCGGCATACCCTGCTTGTCCTCCAACTGCTTCTTCACATATCCAAGTTCCCCTTCGGCCCGTTCCAGATGCTGCTTTAGTTCGAACACCTCCGCACTATGAGCGGCAGATGTTCCTGCAGACACCTGTTTTCAAACAAAGGGATGCACGTCATTAGCTGAGTCTCCTGCAAAAAAGGAAAATTTTGATTCCCTGTTCGGCTCTCTTTCGCCGGACAGTGTATTAGGGGCTACTACTCATATTATGACAATTCCTTAAAGGTTTCTTAGAAAACATACCTCAAAGCCCTTCATAAGACTAAGGCAGGATTTGTTCAGTCCGCTATCAGCGGACTGAATCTTTTCAATCACCGCGCCCATGAGGGCGCGATGTTCATCAACGATAGACGCGCTCCTTAGCGCCGCCGATAGGCCGCCCGGCAGCCCTGCTTGGGCACTGGCCACTGGCGGAACAGGCAAGCCCCCCATAGGCGGCTGCTCACCCGATCCTGGAGCTTTAAAGGTCTCCAGGACTGTGTCCGGCTGGGGTCCGGACTGAAGATCACCCCCGCCATCGACGCACATAGGAGTAGGTGCTCCCGTGTGTCCGGCCCTAGGGATATGCCCCCCTGGTCCAGGTCCCGCTGAGACGACACCTCGTTGTCGCGCCTAGGCTTCGGGAAAGGGGCCTCTGGAGGCGTCTCACTCGTCAGGGCATCTGAGCTCAGCGAATTCTCCGAGGAGGATCATCCGGCATGAGACCTCGCTGGGCTGCACGATGTATGGCGACAGTTAAAACTGCTATATCTAAACAAACCCAGACACATATGCGTGTTCGGATTTTGTATACTTACGACTTTTCCAGGGGCTGGACCCTGGGATCCCACTCCGGGCTGCTATCAGCAGCCGTCGTGGATGCCTCCGGGAGGGAACCTTTCCCCCTCTTCGGCGATTTGGCCTCCAGGGATGAGGAAGCCGTCCTTTTCTTCCCACCCCCCGCAGGAGGGTCGTCCTCCTCTGCCTCCTCCTCTTCGTCTTCAGAAGAAGGATGGTCGCTGGAGTCTTTGGATTTTGCGTCCGAAGCATCGCGACGACGGAGGATGCTCCGGGTCTTTTTGACCTTCTTGGAGGCCTCTTTCTTTGGCGCCTCGTAAGGCGCTGGGACCAACATCTTCGTCAGAAGAGGTCTGGCCGGTTCTTTCGGCAGAGGGGCAGGACAGTGTATCCGCTCCACCTTTTTCGTCCATCCCTGGGGTTATGGTAAAACATTATAAAAATGTCCCCCTCAGGACATGCCAACTGAAGCGTGGATGGACAAGAGTATAGTAGTAACTTACCAAACTTGCAGAATGGGATAATTGATACCCACGGTCCTCGGCGGAGCTCGGCCATGATTTGCCGGACTTAAAAAGCACCTTCCAGATATCCTTGTGGGAGGAATCGTAGAGCGCCCGAAGGGTCTGGTGCTCAGTTGGGTCGTATTCCCACAAATTGCATGGCGCTGGCAAGGGAGAACCAGGCGAACTAACATCACCTGGACTATGTTGACGAGTTTGACGTCCTTGTCGACCACGCTCTGGACGCGCGTTTGGAGCAGTGACAGCTCATCGGATGAGGACCAGTCCAGGCCTTGGGCCAGGACGTCAGCCGCAGTGGGGCTCCGGATCTGAACTCAGGAGCCGCATCCCACTTTTTGCCGCGTGGTTCGGTGATATAGAACCACTGCTGCTGCTACTCCTTGATGGATTCATTAAAGGCGCCCGTCGGCGATATAACCTTGGGCATCTTGCTCACCATGGCGCCGCCGCAGTCGGCGTGCTCGCCACTCACCACCTTGGGCTTCACATTGAAAATCTTCAACCATAGGCCGAAGTGAGGCGAAATTCGGAGAAAAGCCTCGCACACGATGATGAATGTCGAGATGTTGAGGAAAGAATTGGGAGACAGATCATGAAAGTCAATCCCGTAATAATACATAATACCGCGAACGAATGGGTGGAGGGGAAACCCGAGCCCATGGACAAAATAAGGAAGAAACACGACCCTCTCGTGGGACTCCGGAGTAGGGACGATCTGTCCCGCCATCGGGAGACGGTGGCCAATCTTCTTGGCCAGGTACCTGGCCTCTCGGAGCCTCTTGATATCCTTCTCCTAGACGGTAGAGGCCATCCATTTGCCTCCTGCTCTAGATCCGGACATCTTCAGAGAACTTCTCTTCGGTGGAGAAGAAGAGTGCTTGGGCGCTAGGGCTCGAGCAGAGGGGAATGGACTAGCAGGGGGAAAAGGCGTGGGTAGAGAGGGAGAGATCTTGTCTCTTCATAGGGACGGTAAAGCTTTTTGCGCCTCCCCACTTGTCTAGTGGAACCCGCTCGTTCTCCACTCACCGCAATTAGCGGTGCGTTTGGGTTACCCGTACCCGTATTTATGAGAATCCCGCAGTAAGGGGACATGATCTCTGCTTTGGCAATACATGCTGAGGAAACCGCCTCGCGATATGCGCCGAGGCTGGTTATGGAAAAACGGTTCGAATAATGACTCGACCATAGTATCGTGTCGCTTTGTCTAAAGATGTCAGCAGGTTATATTTTGTTAATACCGTCCTCCCTACAAAGGTGCGTAAAGATCATCTTGCAGATCCGGACACGGTCTGAGTGTTCGATAAATACTTTGGAGCATTCGGAGATGGAACCCGCCTTGCAATGCCGAAAACAAGACTGCGCGCTGGACTCATCGTCATTGAAGCCTGGTTCAGGGGCTACTGAGGGAGTCCTGGATTAGGGGGTATCCAAATGGCCGGACTATATACTTCGTCCGAACTATTGGAGCGAGAAGATACAAGACTCAAGACTCTGTCCCGTGTCCGGATGGGACTCTCCTTTGCGTGGAAGACAAGCTTGGCGATCCGGATATTATATTTCCTTCTTTGTAACTGACTCTGTGTAAACCCTAGCCCTCTCCGGTGTCTATATAAACCGGAGAGGTTGGTCCTTAGAAGGCCGATCACGATCACGATCACAATCATAATCATCATAGGCTAGCTTCTAGGGTTTAGCCTCTACGATCTCGTGGTAGATCTACTCTTGTACTACTCGTATCATCAATATCAATCAAGAAAGAAGTAGGGTTTTACCTCCATCGAGAGGGTCCGAACCTGGGTAAACATTGTGCCCCTTGCGTCCTGTTACCATCAGCCTAAGACGCACAGATCGGGACCCCCTACCCGAGATCCGCCGGTTTTGACACCGACACTTGGAGCGTCTTGTGTGATATGAGTCTTTGCATTTTAGTTTGCCACAATCATCCTTGCTGTATACACCTTTTGGGAGAGACTCACATGGTTTGGAATTTATTAGAATACTCTATGTGCTTCACTTATATCTTTTGAGCTAGATAGTTTTTGCTCTAGTGCTTCACTTATAATTTTTAGAGCATGGCGGTGGCTTGATTTTGTAGAAATTATTGACCTCTCATGCTTCACTTATATTGTTTTGTGAGTCTTTTAGAACAGCATGGTATTTGCTATGGTTATAAATTTGGTCCTAGAATGATGGGCATCCAAGTTGGGTATGATAAAAACTATCATAGGAAGTGAATTGGATGCCATGATCAATTTGATGCTTGATAATTGTTTTGAGATATAGAGGTGGTGATATTAGAGTCATGCTAGTTGGGTAATTGTGAATTTAAAGAATACTTGTGTTGAAGTTGGCAAGTCCCGTAGCATGCACGTATGGTAAAAGTTGTGTAACAAATTTATTGCATGGGGTGCTCTTTTGATTGCCTTCCCTTGTGTGGAGATCGGGGGCGCGCGATGGTTAAATCCTACCAACCTCCCCCTAGGAGCATGCGTAGTAGTACTTTGCTTTGAGGGCTAATAAAAGTTTTGTAATAAGTATATGAGTTCTTTATGACTAATGTGAGTCCATGGATTATAATTACCTTTCCATCATTGCTAGCCTCTTCGGTACCGTGCATTGCCATTTCTCACCTTGAGAGTTGGTGCAAACTTCGCCGATGCATCCAAACCCTGTGATACGATACGCTCTATCACACATAAACCTCCTTATATCTTCCTCAAAACAGCCACCATACCTACCTATCACGGCATTTCTATAGCCATTCCGAGATATTATTGCCATGCAACTTTCCACCATTCCGTTTATCATGACACGCATCATCATTGTCATATTGCCTTGCATGATCATGTAGTTGACATCGTATTTGTGGCAAATCCACCATGCATAATTTTTTACACATGTCACTCTTGATTCATTGCCCATCCCGGTACACCGCTGGAGGCATTCATATAGAGTCATATCTTGTTCTAGTTTTGAGTTGTAACTCATGAGTTGTAAATAAATAGAAGTGTGATGATCATCATTATTAGAGCATTGTCCCCAAATAAAAAAAAGGCCAAACAGAAAAAAAGAAAGGCCAAAAAAAGAAAGGCCAAAAGAAAAAAAAGGCCCAAAAATAAGAAAGAAAAATAAAATAAAAAAGGGGGCAATGTTACTATCCTTTTCCACACTTGTGCTTCAAAGTAGCACCATGTTCTTCATATAGAGAGTCTCTTATGTTGTCACTTTCATATACTAGTGGGAATTTTTCATTATATAACTTGGCTTGTATATTCCTATGATGGGCTTCCTCAAATGCCCTAGGTCTTCATGAGCAAGCAAGTTGGATGCACACCCACTTAGTTTCTTTTGTTGAGCTTTCATACATTTATAGCTCTAGTGCATCCGTTGCATGGCAATCCCTACTCCTCATGTTGACATCGATTGATGGGCATCTCCATAGCCCGTTGATTAGCCTCGTCAATGTGAGACTTTCTCCTTTTTTGTCTTCTCCACACAACCTGCATCATCATATTCTATTCCACCCATAGTGCTATATCCATGGCTCACGCTCATGTATTGCGTGAGAGCTGAAAAAAGTTGAAGCGCGTTAAAAAGTATGAACCAATTGCTTGGCTGAAACAGGGTTGTTCTTGATGGGAGTATTTTGTGTGATGAAAATGAAACATAGCCTAACTATATGATTTTGTAGGGATGAACCTTTTAATGCCATGTTATTTTGAGAAGACATGATTGCTTAGTTAGTATGCTTGAAGTATTACTATTTCTTATGTCAATATGAACTTTTATTTTGAATCATTTGGATCTGAACATTCATGCCACAATAAAGAAAATTACATTGAGAAATATGCAAGGTAGCATTCCACATCAAAAATTCTGTTTTATCATTTACCTACTCGAGGACGAGCAGGAATTAAGCTTGGGGATGCTTGATACGTCTCCAACGTATCTATAATTTTTGATTGTACCATGCTATTATATTACCCGTTTTGGATGTCTATGGGCTTTACTTTACACTTTTATATGTTTTGAAGAAAAGGAATATCAAATGGAGTCCAAACGGAATGAAACCATCGGGAGCGATCTTTCTGGAACAAACGCAATCCAGGATACTTGGAGTGGACGTCAAGCAGCGAACGAGGCGGCCACGAGGGTGCCCGGCGCGCCCTAAGGGGGTGGGCGCGCCCCCACCCTCGTGGGCCCCTCGAGCGTCAACCGACCTACTTCTTCCTCCTATATATATACACGTACCCCGAAAACATCCAGGAGCACCACGAAAAACTATTTCCACCGCCGCAACCTTCTGTATCCGCGAGATCCCATCTTGGAGCCTTCGTCGGTGCTCCGCCGGAGGGGAAATCGACCATGGAGGGCCTCTACATCATCTCCAAGGCCTCTCCGATGAGTTGTGACTAGTTTACCACAGACCTTCGGGTCCATAGTTATTAGCTAGATGGCTTCTTCTCTCTCTTTGAATCTCAATACAAAGTTCTCCTCGATCTTCTTGGAGATCTATTCGATGTAACTCTTTTTGCGGTGTGTTTGTCGAGATCTGATGAATTGTGGGTTGGCCTACTAGATTGATCTTTCTTGCAATAGGAGAAGTGCTTAGCTTTGGGTTCAATCTTGCGGTGTCCTTTCCCAGTGACAGCAGGGGCAGCAAGGCACGTATTGTATTGTTGCCATCGAGGATAAAAAGATGGGGTTTATATCATATTGCTTGAGTTTATCCCTCTACACCATGTCATCTTTCTTAATGCGTTACTCTGTTCTTCATGAACTTAATACTCTAGATGCAGGCATGAGTCGGTCGATGTGTGGAGTAATAGTAGTAGATGCAGACAGGAGTCGGTCTACTTGTCAAGGACGTGATGCCTATATACATGATCATGCCTAGATAATCTCATAATTATGCACTTTTCTATCAATTGCTTGACAGTAGTTTGTTCACCCACCGTAATACTTATGTTATCTTGAGAGAAGCCACTAGTGAAAACTATGGCCCCCGGGTCTATCTTTTATCATATAAGTTTCCCATCTACTTTTATTTGCATCTTTTACTTTCCAATCTATATCATAAAAATACCAAAAATATTTATCTTATCATATTATCTCTATCAGATCTCACTTTCGCAAGTTACCGTGAAGGGATTGACAACCCCTTTATCGCGTTGGTTGCGAGTTTCTTGTTTGTTTGTGTAGGTGCATGGGACTTTTGAGGAGCCTCCTACTAGATTGATACCTTGGTTATCAAAAACTGAGGGAAATACTTATGCTACTTTGCTGCATCACCCTTTCCTCTTCAAGGGAAAACCAACACAGTGCTCAAGAGGTAGCAGGAAGGCGCCCTGGCCTTATTGGGCTAGGAGCACCAAGTCGTCAAAAGCCCATGTGGCTAGGGAAGGCAAAAAAGGAAGGACTCCTAGTAGGAATAGGATTGGACTTGGAGTCCAAGTCCTCTCCCCCTTAACTGCGCCCTAGGGCTTGGAGGGGCTGTTTTCCACACCCATCCACCTATATATAGAGGGGACGGGTGCTCCAAGAGGACACACCAAGCCTTTGGCACCCCTCTCTATCCCGTTACTCCGTAGTTCCACCGCCTCGTCCCGGCGACGCTTAGCGAAGCACTGTTGGTGCTCCATTACCACGCCGTCTTGTTGGTTGTGATCCCATCCAATTCTCCTCTCCCACTTGCTCGATCAACAAGGAGGAGACATCATCGAGCCGCACGTGTGCTAAACTCGGAGGTGTCGTCCGTCCAGCACTAGATCGGTTGGATCGTGATCGTATTGCGAAGAGTACGAATACATCAACCGCGTTGATATACGCTTCTGCTTAGCGATCTAGAAGGGTATGTAGATGCTCTCCCCCTTTAGTAGCTATGCATCTCCATGGATAGATCTTACGTTTGCATCGAATATTTTTGTTTTCCATGCAACGTTCCCCAACATTCAGCACCAAAGGCCTCAGTGGCTAAACCTTCTTCCTCAGAGGACTCTGCCCCCAAGACGGTTGCACATTCTTCAGTGCCTGTGCCAGCCACGAGTTCCTTAGTGGCAGCAAGATCTTCAATGCCGGTCGTGCTTGCATCTTGCCAGTGTACCGAAGGCTTCTCTACGTCCATAATTTTTGTATTAAGTGCCTCAATAAGTGGGCTTATTTCTTCAAACTCACCCAAGCCAAAGACAAAGGCCACAACAGGTTGTGGAGTCTGGCCAAGCCCGAAGATCAAGGGCATAGTGCCTCAAGCTAATGAATATGGCACGGCTGATGAAGATGAACTCGCCGAGTTCCTCAAAAGAAAACAGGAATGGGTTACTATATATTGCCAAGAATTCCTCAGTCCCTCTGCGGCTTCATCTGAAGAAGATCTTATACTTCATCAAAATATGGTCTAGAAGCCAGATACTCCACTTGATGACCTTGACTTGCCTTCTTGTCCAAGCCATGTACTTTCTGCATTGATCATAAATGAAAAACACAAGATTGCACAAGCCAAACTTATGAGGAAACCGCAGCAACAAAAGGAGAAGGAGCTGAGGAAAAACATGCTCACAATATCACCTCAGTAATTGATTACATTGAAATTAGAAGTCCAACAGAAGAATATGAGTGCCAAGCCAATCACTGTTGTGGCGTTCATGATAGATTCATCACAACCACTAATCAAGTGGTTGGTGATCACAATAGGCGGGAGGCTGACAAGCTTCGTGCACCATCTCCTTCAAGTTCTTCAGCTCCCTAGCAAACCCCTCAGGCTAGTGAGACTGTGCCTTCGCCTCCTCCTCAAGAGAAAGCCAGGGCAACTGAAGAAGTTGTTCCTGAAGAAACTGCTAGGGCGACTGCAACAGTCGTGGCTGAAGAAACTACTCCAATAAGTTCCTCAGTTGCAGCACCTCCAAAGTCTTCATCTTTGAAGCTTATCACCCTTCCTTCTGCATCCAAAACGAAGAAGACAAAGGCTGCTAAAAAAGAAGCAAAGAATAGAAAAGCTTCAGCTCCTCTGACTACTAAACCAGTGAAGAAACTGAAGATGACTCCATTGTCTTCAGTTATGCCTATTGATGCTACTCCAATTTCATCATCACCCCATACTCGTATCGTCGAAGATCGTCAGATTGTTCCATATTGGGTGGAGTATGTCATTCCTCTAGTTGATGAGAATGATGAAGAGGATACCCACTCTGCTTCTATGACAAAGCAGTGGATGAAGAAATTGAAAAGCAGATGCTTCACTTCATCATGTATTATCGCGGAAGCCCCAGCTAATCCCGATGACTGAAGAAACTGCCGCTTCATCTGGAAGCAGTGACGAAACTGAAGAGGACGTGGAAATTGATGGTGCCACAACACTTGTTCTTCATGACTAATTCTGGGATGCATTTCACCCAAATTCGCCCATCACCATGCCTATGATGCAAGTGCCCGAGTCACCTGCCAGAACTGAAGAAATTCACAATGGCTCTGAAGAACGTCAACCATCACTTCAGACCATTGCAGAAGAAGTTCCAGCTGCATCAGCTGAAGAATTTACACAACAAGATTTGATAGTTAATGTCGTGAATTCATCCCCTCAGCGTGAAGAGTCAGTTCCTTCAGCAGATACTGACATAGTGCCTAACGCCACCACTGAAGAAGTGGCCAAGTCAAAGGCCATCACTAATCCAACTGATTCAACTGGCTCTCCCTGACCTTTCTTTGATGTGAGGCCCAAAAGGATCAATCTTCAACATGTGCTCTCAATGCCCAAGATTGGCAAAAGCATCAGGCATGCTCAGAATGACAATGCCAAATTATTCGAGAAGAAGAATTTCTTCATCGTGAGTCCTCTTATGACTCTACACAACTCAGGCGTCTCCACTTCAAGACCAAGACACAAATGAATTACTATGCATCTCTGATATTTGATAATAATAAGATCTTCCCACATCGCCATATTCCTCATGTGGATACAGAGTCAATTCCATGCATCAGGCCACTTTTGGCTGTTCTTCATGATGCGAGGTTGCTAAGCTTCTGTTCTGATGTCTGCGACTAGAATGGGGAGCTAATTCTTCAATTCTATGCCACCTTGAACTTCACAGAAAATGTTTATGACATTCAAACTTGGGCTCTGGACTGGATGAGTGAAGACACTCACTACAAAGCACCAACTGACGAATTGCTTCATTCTCTTCTAGTCGATCCACCCCAAGAAGCAATGAAAGTTTATGAAGAACAAGAGCTACCAAACCATCTGATGCAAGTTCCAATGAAGACATTGGCTGAAGGAGAAGCTCCAAGAACCACCTTCCTGGTGAAGGATTTGCTATATGTACCCCCACACTGTCTATCGCATCCCGGCCAAGACCCTTAGTGCTATCAAAGACCACAATTCTGTCACTGAAGAATTTGTTGGCATCATGACAAATCTACTGCTCAACATCATTCATGGGATTCCCATCAACATCCATGATTTCTTCATGAGGACTTTGGTCACAGTTGCACAATCGCCATTCGAGTTGAAGCCTTATGCTCCATGGATTATGAGATTCATCATATCCAGGTCTTCAGTTGATTACAAGGCTGATTGTCAGAATCACCTCAGTTTTGTACCAGACATTGAAATTCTTCAAAGTATAATATTCTGGCAAAGGCAACACAGTCATTGATGAAGGAATTCATCCCCTTGATGGACAATTCCGTCAGCCAACCTCACAGTCAACTGGTGATGAAACTGCAAGTCAAGACACTGCAACAAAGGCCTTAGGGCAAATTCCTCAGCTTGAAGCACCTAGGGTCATGACTGGCCGAGAACTTCTTATGAGCCTGCATCAAAAAGTTGATAGAAACCACAACTGGACTAAGCATCAGCTTGCTACCATTCATGCAAATATGATTGTGATGCATAACCCAGTGCGTAAAAATAACTACTGCGCTAATACGACTCCAATGTATCTATAATTTTTGATTGTTCCATGCTATTAATCCATCTTGGATGTTTTATATGCATTTCTATGCTATTTTATATTATTTAGGGGACTAACCTATTAACCTAGAGCCCAGTGCCAGTTTCTGTTTTTTCATTGTTTTTGAGTTCTACAGAAAAGGAATATCAAACAGAGTCCAAATGAGCTGAAAATTTATGGTGATTTTTTATGGATCGAAGAAGCCCCCGAAGCAAAAGAGTTAGGCCAGAAGAGTCCCAATGCAACGACAAGGGTGGAGGGCGCCCCCTACCTTGTCGTTGCCCCATGGACCCCCCTGATGTGAAACCAACGCCAAAATTCCTATAAATTTCGAAACCCCCAGAAAGAAACCTAAATCGGGAGTTCCGCCACTACAAGCCTCTGAGTTAACAAAAAAAAACAATCTAAGCCCGTTCCGGCACCCTGCCGGAGGGGGGAATCATCACCGGAGGCCATCTTCATCATCCCGTCGGCCTCCATGACAAGGAGGGAGTAGTTCACCCTTGGGGCTGAGGGTATGTACCAGTAGCTATGTGTTTGATCTCTCTCTCTCTCTCTCTCTTGTGTTCTTGATTTAGCACGATCTTGATGTACTGCGAGCTTTATTACTATAGTTGGATCTTATGGTGTTCTCCCCCCTCTACCTTCTTGTGATGAATTGAGTCTTACTCTTTGGGGTTTCACTATGTTGGATTGAGTATTGGATTTGAGAACACTTGATGTATGTCTTGCGATGGGATATCTATGGTGACAATGGGGTGTTCTATTCATTCACTTGATGTATGTTTTGGCACTCAACTCACGGATTGCCGAGGTGACATTGGGGTAATCTATGCATAGGGGTTCATGCATGTTTTCATCCTTGTTTCTCCGGTAGGAATCTCGGGGCACTCTCTGAGGTTCTTTGTGTTGGATTGAATATTATGAATTTGAAGTTGTTTGATGCATATCGTATAATTGACCCACAGATACTTCTGGTGACATTGGAGTATCTAGGTGACATTAGGGTAGATTGATGTGTGTCATATGGTGTTATTTTACTATGAATTCTAGGGTTGTTTGTGACACTTATAGGAATATCTCAATGGATTGATCGGAAAGAATAACTTTGAGGTGGTTTCGTACCCTACAAGCAATTTCATCTTATGTTCTCCGTGATACAAACTATGGAGTGACTTTTGTTGCACGTTGAGGGATTTCCATATAATCTAATTATGTTATCATTGTTGAGAGAACTTGCACCAGTGAAAGTATGAACCTGATACGTCTCCTCGTATCTACTTTTCCAAACACTTTTGCCCTTGTTTTGGACTCTAACTTGTATGCTTTGAATGGAACTAACCCGGACTGACGTTGTTTTCAGTAGAATTGCCAGTGTTGTTTTATGTGACGAAAATAAAAGTTCTCGGAATGACCTGAAACTCCACGGAACACCTTAGAAAAAACAATAAAAAATCCTCGCAAAAGATGAAGACCAGGAGGCCCACACCCTGTCCACGAGGGTGGGGGGCGCGCCCCCTTGGGCGCGCCCCCCTACCTCGTGGGCCCCCTGGTGGCCCTTCGACGCCAACTCCAACTCCATATTTTGGCTTTTGGGGAGAAAAAATCAGGGAGAAGAAAATCATCGCGTTTTACGATACGGAGCCGCCGCCAAGCCCTAATCTCTCTCGGGAGGGCTGATCTGGAGTCCGTTCGGGGCTCCGGAGAGGGGGATTCGTCGCCGTCGTCATCATCAACCATCCTCCATCACCAATTTCATGATGCTCACCGTCGTGCGTGAATAATTCCATCGTAGGCTTGCTGGACGGTGATGGGTTGGATGAGATTTATCATGTAATCGAGTTAGTTTTGTTAGGGTTTGATCCCTAGTATCCATTATGTTCTGAGATTGATGTTGCTATGACTTTGCTATGCTTAATGCTTGTCACTAGGGCCCGAGTGCCATGATTTCAGATCTGAACATATTATGTTTTCATGAATATATGTGTGTTCTTGATCCTATCTTGCAAGTCTATAGTCACCTACTATGTGTTATGATCCGGCAACCCCGAAGTGACAATAATCGGGACCACTCCCGGTGATGACCATAGTTTGAGGAGTTCATGTATTCACTATGTGCTAATGCTTTATTCCGGTTCTCTATTAAAAGGAGGCCTTAATATCCCTTAGTTTCCAATAGGACCCCGCTGCCACGGGAGGGTAGGACAAAAGATGTCATGCAAGTTCTTTTCCATAAGCACGTATGACTATATACGGAATGCATGCCTACATTACATTGATGAACTGGAGCTAGTTCTGTGTCACCCTATGTTATGACTGTTACATGACGAACCGCATCCGGCATAATTATCCATCACTAATCCGGTGCCTACGAGTTTTCCATATACTGGTTCTCGCTTATTTACTTTTCCGTTGCTACTGTTACAATCACTACA
Organism: Triticum dicoccoides; assembly: GCF_002162155.2. Classification (NCBI taxonomy): domain Eukaryota; kingdom Viridiplantae; phylum Streptophyta; class Magnoliopsida; order Poales; family Poaceae; genus Triticum; species Triticum dicoccoides. Next base: position 452,171,773 of record NC_041383.1, read on the forward strand.
AAATACCAAAAACATTACTTTTGCTGTCTTTACTTTTGTTACCGTTACCACCACTATCATATTACTTTGCTACTAAACACTTTGCTGCGGATACTAAGTTTCCAGGTGTGGTTGAATTGACAACTCAGCTGCTAATACTTGAGAATATTCTTTGGCTCCCCTTGTGTCGAATCAATAAATTTGGGTTGAATACTCTACCCTCGAAAACTGTTGCGATCCCCTATACTTGTGGGTTATCAAGACCTTTTTCTGGCGCTGTTGCCGGGGAGCATAGCTCTATTCTTTGAGTCACTTGGGATTTATATCTGCTGGTTACTATGAAGAACTTGAAAGACGATCGAACTACTATTTTGCCCTCAACTACGAGGGGAGGTAAGGAACTTCCATCTAGCATTGCACTAGATTCTCCTTCTGTTATAAGTAAGCTTGCGACACCTAAATCTGCAACTGCTATGAATTCTGATATGTTGCATGTTATTGATGATGCCACTTCTGCTATGCATGATACTTATGATGAAACTACTTCTATGCTTGATACTATTGTGCCCCTTGGTGAATTTCTTGATGAGCAAATTGCTAGGTCTAGAGAAAGAGAAATTATTGAACCTGAATACGATGATGATAGTGATGATGAAAATATGCCTTCTATTCCTAAGGGTTATCTTTTTGATGCAGAATCTTCTGCAACTATTTTTGCTTGCCAGGATAGATATGAACTTAAGAGGTTGCTAGTTAAATGGAGTAAAGAATCTTTTAGAGATAGAATGAGACCCGACCCTGCTTTTGCTACTTCACCTATTTGTGTTCCTGATAAGGATTATTATGATTTTTCTATTGATCCAGATATAATTACTTTGGTTGAATCTGATCCTTTTTATGGCTATGAATCTGAAACTATTGTGGCACATCTTACTAAGTTAAATGATACAGCTGCCCTGTTTACTAATAATGAGAGATCGCGCTACCTTTATTTACTCAAAATATTTCCGTTCTCATTAAAGGGTGATGCTAAGATATGGTTTAATTCTCTTGATCCTGGTTGTGTGCAAAGTCCCCAGGATATGATTTATTACTTCTCTGCTAAATATTTCCCCGCTCATAAGAAACAAGCTGCTTTGAGGGAAATATACAACTTTGTGCAAATTGAAGAAGAGAGTCTCCCACAAGCTTGGGGGAGGCTTCTCAAGTTACTTAATGCTTTGCCTGATCATCCTCTTAAGAAACCTGAAATACTTGATATCTTTTATAATGGACTAACTGATGCTTCCAGAGATTACCTGGATAGTTGTGCTCGTTCTCTTTTCAGGGAAAGAACACCGGATGAAGCTGAAATTCTATTGAACAATATGTTGACAAATGAAAATAATTGGGCACCTCCTGAGCCACCTCCTGAGCCAGTTCCAGAGCCAATTACTAAGCCTATTCCTAAACCAACTCCGAAGAAGAGAGGTGTTCTATTTCTCAGTCCCGAAGATATGCAAGAGGCAAAGAAATCTATGAAAGAAAAAGGTATTAAAGCTGAAGATGTTAAGAATTTACCTCCTATTGAAGAAATACATGGTCTTAATTTACCGCCTGTTGAAGAAGTATATGATCTCAATTACTTATTTACTGAAGAACCTCCCGAGATCCCGACACAGGTAGTAAAGGTAAATTCTCTCTATAGATATGATAAAGCTGAAGTCCCTCCTACTAAAATTGCTAGTCAGTGCTTGGATGAGTTTGATGACTTTATGTTTAAGCAAGATGACTTTAATGCTTATTTTGGTAGACAATTAAAGCAGAATACTTTTATGATTAAACGCTTGGGTAATTATATGGCTGATATTAGAGGTGAACTTAAACTTGTTAGCAAACATGCTTCTATGGTTACCACTCAAGTAGAACAAGTACTTAAAGCTCAGAAAGAAGCGCTTGGTGAAATGAATAGTAAGAAAAATGATTATGCTATTAGAGTGGCTACTAGAACTGGTAGAATGACTCAGGAACCTTTGTATCCTGAAGGCCACCCTAAGAGAATCGAGCAAGATTCTCAGAGAAACAATATTGATGTACGTAGTTCTTCTAAAAGGAAGAAAAAGAAAAATGATAGGACTTTGCAAACTTCTAGTGAACCTATTGCTGAACCACCTAAGAATCCAAATGATATTTCTATTTCTGATGCTGAAACACAATCAGGTAATGAACATGAACCTAGTGATAATGTTAATGATAATGTTCATGTTGATTCTCAACCTAGTAATGATAATGATGTAGAAGTTGAACTTGCTGTTGATCTTGATGACCCACAATCAAAGAATCAACATTTTGATAAAAGAGACTTCGTTGCTAGGAAACATGGTAAAGAAAAGGAACCATGGGTTCAAAAACCCATGCCTTTTCTTCCGAAACCATCCAAGAAAAAGGATGATGAGGATTTTGAGCGCTTTGCTGAAATGATTAGACCCATCTTTTTGCGTATGCGATTAACTGATGTGCTCAAAACAAATCCTTATGCTAAGTATATGAAGGATATCATTACTAATAAAAGAAAGATACCGGAAGCTGAAATTTCCACCATGCTTGCTAATTATACTTTTAAGGGTGGAATACCAAAGAAACTTGGAGATCCCGGAGTACCTACTATACTGTGCTCCATTAAGAGAAATTATGTTAAAACTGCTTTATGTGATCTTGGAGCCGGTGTAAGTGTTATGCCTCTCTCTTTATATCGTAGACTTGACTTGAATAAGTTGACACCTACTGAAATACCTTTGCAAATGGCTGATAAATCAACTGCTATACCTGTCGGTATTTGTGAGGATGTGCCTGTTGTGGTTGCAAACGTTACTATTTTTACGAACTTTGTAATTCTTGATATTCCCGAGGAGGATAGTATGTCTATTATTCTTAGAAGACCTTTCCTTAATACTGCAGGGGCTGTTATTGATTGCACCAAAGGCAATGTCACTTTTCATGTTAATGGCAATGAGCACACGGTATACTTCCCGAGGAAACCACCTCAAGTTTATAGTATCAACTCTATTGGAAAAATTCCATTGATTATATTTGGAGGTTTTGAATTTCCTCTCCCTATTGTCAAGAAAAAGTATGATATTATTATTGTTGGGGATTCTCATATCCCCGTTGAGGTAACTTAGTGTTATTCGAAATTTCTCCGGTTCCGTGATTATTCGGAATGAGTTTGTTAACAAGACTTGATCAACCTTGTTAGTGGGTTCATTTTGATGATCACAAGACGGATGAAACTAGAAGCACAACCTTCTGTACCCTCTTTATATTTTCTGTTATTTAGTAGAAATAAAGTAAAATATTATTTTTCTGTCTGTCTCCTGACTTATCCGTGCAATATAAAAATATCCCAAAAATAAAAGTCCTCAGAATGCCATGCCAATTGAATATGATTTTTTTCGGGAATATTTGAGGATTTACTGTGCAAAAATTACCACGGGGGGAGCTGCCACCTGGCCACGAGCATGGAGGGCGCGCCCTACCCCCCTGAGCGCGCCCCCTGCCTCGTGGGCCCATGGTGGCCCTCCTCCACTTATCCCTGCACCCATCTTCTTCCTCTGCCTCACACAAACACGAAAAACCAACTCAAGCACGAGTTCCAGCCCCCGTTGCTGTGATTTTCGATCTCCTTGCTCAAAGCACCTCTCGCAAAACTGCTCAGGAGATTGTTCCTTGGTATGTGACTCCTCCATTGGTCCAATTAGTTTTTGTTCTAGTGCTTTATTCTTTGCAAATTTGTGCTGCATAGGTGACCATGTTCTTGAGCTTGCATGTCAAATTTATATGGTTCCAAGTAGTTCCAATGCTTTATATAGGCTCTAGGCACTTATGGGAGTTGTTGCTATCAATTTTATTGAAGTTGGTTCACTTTTATTTGAAGTTACTAAAAATTTTAGATTGTTTCAGAAATAATGAAGAAATTTTTGAGGGGCTCGTCGAGCCGAAGCTCTAAGGAAAAACAAAAGGAAGAAGAGCAGAAGCCCAAATTTAATTTGCCTCGCACCGCGGAGGTCCGGCCGTGTGAATGGCCTTCCGATGACTTCTTAAGGAGAGTCGGGATTTATGGGGATTTCTACTTATTGATTGAGAACGCCGGCCTCACCAATTTCCTCCGCGACCAACGTCATCAGTATCTCTTACTCACAAATACTTTTGTGCAAAACTTCTACTTTTCCCCTAAGAAATCACCTCCAAGAGTAGAGTTTCATTTATATGACATTGTTAAAGAGATGACATTAGCTGAATTCTGCGAGGTTTGCAGAATACCCTTTGAGGGCACCTTAGATGAACCCCACTGTAACGAAGTAGAAGCTTTTATTAACACCATCACTGTGGGAGAAACCAGGAAGGTTTCTGATGCAAGGATCACTAGCATAGATTTTCCTATTTTACGCTACTTTGCCTTATTTGCTAGTCGTTGCTTGACTGGACGCGGGAATTGTGGGAACCTTAGTATTCCTGATATTATTAATTTGATCCATGGTTTATACTGCAATAACTCTGTTAGTATGGTTGGAATTGTAGCTAGACGGTTAAGTCTGAACCGTACTAAGGGCCCAATCTTTGGAGGCATTTATGCTTCACGCCTAGCTGAACATTTTGAAATACCTATTAGGCATGAGGAGAAAGAAGAAACAACGCTACCCTGTGTTTATTTAGATTATAAGAGTATGATAGCGCATGACTTTCTTGTTAAGAGTCGCAAAGGGGAGCTCAAATACAAATTATACTTTGATAAACATCACCCTGAGAATATTAGTTTGCCTGCCCCTTCTTTGTTTAACTTATCTGCAGGTCCTCACATCATTCCGTGGTCGGCCGTTCAAGCCTATCGGAATCCTGCACCAGCCCCGAAACCAGAGCCACAAGATGAGCCTCCACGACTATCTGTTTATTCTTGGGATCCAGAGGAGGTTGCCAGCCAGTGGCAGCCGGAGCCTTCTTTGTCACAGTATGACCCCAGCTTCACCTACGGGTATCCGCCAAGCTATCCCTGGCAATAGACCTGTTGGGAAACGTTGCAGAAAATAAAAATTTTCCTACGGTTTCACCAAGATCCATCTATGAGTTCATCTAAGCAACGAGTGAAAGGAGAGATGCATCTACATACCACTTTGTAGATCGCGAGCGGAAGCGTTCAAAAGAACGGGGTTGAGGTGGTCGTTCTCGTTGTTATCCTATCACCGGAGATCCTAGCGCCGAACGGACGGCACCTCCGCGTTCAACACACGTACGGTCAGCCTGACGTCTCCTCCGTCTTGATACAACAAGGGGAAGGAGAGGTTGATGATGATCCAGCAGCACGACGGAGTGGTGGTGGATGCAGCAGAACTCCGGCAGGGCTTCGCCAAGCTGCTGCGGGAGGAGGACGAGGTGTAGCAGGGGGAGGAAGGCGCCAAGACACAAGGGTGTGGCTGCCCTCCCCCTGCCCTCCTTTATATAGGCCCCCAGGGGGGGCGCCGGCCCTGGGAGATTCAATCTCCCAAGGGGGCAGCGGCCAGGGGGTGGAGTGCCCCCCAAGGCAAGTGGTGCGCCCCCCACCTAGGGTTTCCAACCCTAGGCGCAGGGGGGGCCCAAGGGGGGGCGCACCAGCCCACTAGGGGCTGGTTCCCCTCCCATTTCAGCCCACAGGGCCCTCCGGGATAGGTGGCCCCACCCGGTGGACCCACGGGACCCTTCCGGTGGTCCCGGTACAATACCGGGTGACCCCGAAACTTTCCCGATGGCCGAAATAGCACTTCCTATATAGTTTTCTTTACCTCTGGACCATTCCGGAACTCCTCGTGACGTCCGGGATCTCATCCAGGACTCCGAACAACACTGGTTTGCTCCATACTCATATTCATACAACCCTAGCGTCACCGAACCTTAAGTGTGTAGACCCTACGGGTTCGGGAGACATGTAGACATGACCGAGACGGCTCTCCGGTCAATAACCAACAGCGGGATATGGATACCCATGTTGGCTCCCACATACTCCTCAATGATCTCATCTGATGAACCACGATGTCGAGGATTCAAGCAACCCCGTATACAATTCCCTTTGTCATTCGGTACGTTACATGCCCGAGACTCGATCGTCGGTATCCCAATACCTCGTTCAGTCTCGTTACCGGCAAGTCACTTTACTCGTACCGTAATGCATGATCCCGTGACCAAACACTTGGTCACTTTGAGCTCATTATGATGATGCATTACCGAGTGGGCCCAGAGATACCTCTCCGTCATACGGAGTGACAAATCCCAGTCTCGATCCGTGTCAACCCAACAGACACTTTCGGAGATACCTGTAGTGCGCCTTTATAGTCACCCAGTTATGTTGTGACGTTTGTTACACCCAAAGCACTCCTACGGTATCCGGGAGTTACACGATCTCATGGTCTAAGGAAGAGATACTTGACATTGGAAAAGCTCTAGCAAAACGAACTATACGATCTTGTGCTATGCTTAGGATTGGGTCTTGTCCATCACATCATTCTCCTAATGATGTGATCCCGTTATCAACGACATCCAATGTCCATAGTCAGGAAACCATGACTATCTGTTGATCAACGAGCTAGTCAACTAGAGGCTTACTAGGGACATATTATGGTCTATGTATTCACAGGTGTATTACGATTTCCGGATAATACAATTATAGCATGAATAAAGACAATTATCATGAACAAGGAAATATAATAATAATCCTTTATTATTGCCTCTAGGGCATATTTCCAATAGTCTCCCACTTGCACTAGAGTCAATAATCTAGTTACATTGTGATGAATCGAACACCCATAGAGTTCTGGTGTTGATCATGTTTTGCTCGCGAGAGAGGTTTAGTCAACGGATCTGCGACATTCAGATCCTTATGTACTTTGCAAATATCTATGTCTCCATCTTGAACATTTTCACGGATGGAGTTGAAACGACGCTTGATGTGCCTGGTCTTCTTGTGAAACCTGGGCTCCTTGGCAAGGGCAATAACTCCAGTGTTGTCACAGAAGAGTTTGATCGGCCCTGACGCATTGGGTATGACTCCTAGGTCGGTGATGAACTCCTTCACCCAAATCGCTTCATGCGCTGCCTCCGAGGCTGCCATGTACTCCGCTTCACATGTAGATCCCGCCACGACGCTCTGCTTGCAGCTGCACCAGCTTACTGCTCCACCATTCAACATATACACGTATCCGGTTTGCGACTTAGAGTCATCCAGATCTGTGTCGAAGCTAGCGTTGACGTAACCCTTTATAGTGAGCTCTTCGTCACCTCCATAAACGAGAAACATGTCCTTTGTCCTTTTCAGGTACTTTAGGATATTCTTGACCGCTGTCCAGTGTTCCTTGCCGGGATTACTTTGGTACCTTCCTACAAAACTTATGGCAAGGTTTACATCAGGTCTGGTACACAGCATGGCATACATAATAGATCCTATGGCTGAAGCATAGGGGATGACACTCATCTCTTCTTTATCTTTTGCCATGGTCGGGCATTGAGCTGAGCTCAATCTCGCACCTTGCAATACAGGCAAGAACCCTTTCTTAGACTGATCCATTTTGAACTTCTTCAAAATCTTATCAAGGTATGTGCTTTGTGAAAGACCTATGAGGCGTCTCGATCTATCCCTATAGATCTTGATGCCTAATATGTAAGCAGCTTCTCCAAGGTCCTTCATTGAAAAACACTTATTCAAGTAGGCCTTAATGCTATCCAAAAGTTCTATATCATTTCCCATCAAAAGTATGTCATCTACATATAATATGAGAAATGCTACATAGCTCCCACTCACTTTCTTGTAAACGCAGGCTTCTCCATAAGTCTGCATAAACCCAAACGCTTTGATCATCTCATCAAAACGAATGTTCCAACTCCGAGATGCTTGCACCAGCCCATAAATGGATCGCTGGAGCTTGCATACTTTGTTAGCATTCTTAGGATCGACAAAACCCTCCGGCTGCATCATATACAGTTCTTCCTTAAGATGCCCGTTAAGGAATGCCGTTTTGACGTCCATCTGCCATATCTCATAATCATAGTATGCGGCAATTGCTAACATGATTCAGACGGACTTCAGCTTCGCTACGGGAGAGAAAGTCTCATCGTAGTCAACCCCTTGAACTTGTCGATAACCTTTAGTGACAAGTCGAGCTTTATAAATGGTAATATTACCATCCGCGTCCGTCTTCTTCTTAAAGATCCATTTGTTTTCTATCGCTCGCCGATCATCGGGCAAGTCTGTCAAAGTCCATACTTTGTTTTCATACATGGATTCTATCTCAGATTGCATGGCTTCAAGCCATTTGTTGGAATCTGGGCCCGCCATCGCTTCTTCATAGTTCAAAGGTTCACCGTTGTCTAACAACATGATTTCCAGGACAGGGTTGCCATACCACTCTGGTGTGGAACGTGTCCTTGTGGACCTGCGAGGTTCAGTAGCAACTTGATCCGAAGTACCTTGATCAGAATCATTAATTTCCTCTCCAGTTGGTGTAGGCACCACAGGAACATTTTCCTGAGCCGCACTACTTTCCGGTTCAAGAGGTAGTACTTCATCGAGTTCTACTTTCCTCCCACTTACTTCTTTCGAGAGAAACTCTTTTTCCAGAAAGGATCCGTTCTTGGCAACAAAGGTCTTGCCCTCGGATCTTAAGTAGAAGGTATACCCAATGGTTTCCTTAGGGTATCCTATGAAGACGCATTTTTCCGACTTGGGTTCGAGCTTTTCAGGTTGTAATTTCTTGACATAAGCATCGCATCCCCAAACTTTTCGAAACGACAGCTTAGGTTTCTTCCCAAACCATAATTCATACGGTGTTGTCTCAACGGATTTAGATGGTGCCCTATTTAATGTGAATGTAGCTGTCTCTAGAGCGTATCCCCAAAATGATAGTGGTAAATCGGTAAGAGACATCATAGACCGCACCATATCCAATAGAGTGCGATTACGACGTTCGGACACACCATTATGCTGAGGTGTTCCAGGCGGCGTGAGTTGTGAAACGATTCCACATTTCCTTAAGTGTGTGCCAAATTCGTGACTTAAGTATTCTCCTCCACGATCTGATCGTAGGAACTTTATCTTTCGGTCACGTTGATTCTCTACCTCATTTTGAAATTCCTTGAACTTTTCAAAGGTCTTAGACTTGTGTTTCATCAAGTAGACATACCCATATCTACTCAAGTCATCAATGAGAGTGAGAACATAACGATATCCTCCGCGAGCCTCAACGCTCATTGGACCGCACACATCGGTATGTATGATTTCCAATAAGTTGGTTGCTCGCTCCATTGTTCCAGAGAACGGAGTCTTGGTCATTTTGCCCATGAGGCATGGTTCGCATGTGTCAAATGATTCATAATCGAGAGACTCTAAAAGTCCATCAGCATGGAGCTTCTTCATGCGCTTGACACAAATGTGACCAAGGCGGCAGTGCCACAAGTATGTGGGACTATCGTTATCAACTTTACATCTTTTGGTATTCACGCTATGAATATGTGTAACATTACGTTCGAGATTCATTAAGAATAAACCATTGACCATCGAGGCATGACCATAAAACATATCTCTCATATAAATAGAAAAACCATTATTCTCGGATTTAAATGAGTAGCCATCTCGTATTAAATGAGATCCAGATACAATGTTCATGCTCAAACTTGGCACTAAATAACAATTACTGAGGTTCATAATTAATCCCGTGGGTAAATGTAGAGGTAGCGTGCCGACGGCGATCACATCGACCTTGGAACCATTCCCGACGCGCATCGTCACCTCATCCTTCGCCAGTCTCCATTTATTCCACAGCTCCTGCTATGAGTTACAAATATGAGCAACGGCACCAGTATCAAATACCTAGGAGTTACTACGAGTACTGGTAAGGTACACATCAATTACATGTATATCAAATATACCTTTAGTGTTGCCGGCCTTCTTGTTCGCTAAGTATTTGGGGCAGTTCCGCTTCCAGTGACCCTTCCCCTTGCAATAAAAGCACTCAGTCTCAGGCTTGGGTCCATTCTTTGACTTCTCCCCGGCAACTGGCTTACCGGGCGCGGCAACATCTTTGACGTCCTTCTTGAAGTTCTTCTTACCCTTGCCCTTCTTGAACTTAGTGGTCTTATTGACCATCAACACTTGATGTTCTTTCTTGATTTCAACCTCTGCTGACTGCAGCATTGAAAATACATCAGGAATGGTCTTCACCATCCCCTGCATATTGTAGTTCAATACAAAGCTCTTGTAGCTCGGTGGGAGCGACTGAAGGATTCTGTCAATGACCGCCTCGTCCGGGAGGTTGATCTCCAGCTGGGACAGGCGGTTGTGCAACCCAGACATTTTGAGTATGTGCTCACTGACAGAAATGTTTTCCTCCATCTTACAACTATAGAACTTGTCGGAGACTTCATATCTCTCGACCCGGGCATGAGCTTGAAAAACCATTTTCAGCTCCTCGAACATCTCATATGCTTCGTGTTTCTCAAAACGCTTTTGGAGCCTCGGTTCTAAGCTATAAAGCATGCAGCACTGAACGAGGGAGTAATCATCAGCACGTGACCGCCAAACGTTCATAACGTCTTGGTTCTCTGGGATGGGTGCTTCACCTAGCGATTCATCTAGGAAACATGCTTTCTTGGCTGCTATGAGGATGATCCTCAGGTTCCGGACCCAGTCCGAATAGTTGCTGCCATCATCTTTCAGCTTGGTTTTCTCTAGGAACGCGTTGAAGTTCATGTTGACATGAGTGTTGGCCATTTGATCTACAAGACATATTTTGCAAAAGTTTTAGACTAAGTTCATGATAATTAAGTTCATCTAATCAAATTATTGAATGAACTCCCACTCAGATTTGACATACCTCTAGTCATCTAAGTGTTACACGATCCGAGTCGACTAGGCCGTGTCCGATCATCACTTGAGACGGACTAGTCATCATCGGTGAACATCTCCATGTTGATCGTATCTTCCATACGACTCATGTTCGACCTTTCGGTCTCTTGTGTTCCGAGGCCATGTCTGTACATGATAGGCTCGTCAAGTTAACCCTAAGTGTTCTGCATGTGTAAATCTGTCTTACACCCGTTGTATGTGAACGTAAGGATCTATCACACCTGATCATCACGTGGTGCTTCGAGACGACGAACTTTAGCAACGGTGCACAGTTAGGGGGAACACTTTCTTGAAATTATTATAAGGGATCATCTTATTTACTACCGTCATTCTAAGTAAACAAGATGCATAAACATAATAAACATCACATGCAATTATATAAAGTAGTGACATGATATGGCCAATATCATATAGCTCCTTTGATCTCCATCTTCGGGGCTCCATGATCATCTTCGTCACCGGCATGACACCATGATCTCCATCATCATGATCTCCATCATCGTGTCTTCATGAAGTTGTCACGCCAACGACTACTTCTACTTCTATGGCTAACGCGTTTAGCAATAAAGTAAAGTAATTTACATGGCGTTCTTCAATGACACGCATGTCATACAAAAAATAAAGACAACTCCTATGGCTCCTGCCGGTTGTCATACTCATCGACATGCAAGTCGTGATTCCTATTACAAGAACATGATCTCATACATCATAATATATCATTCATCACAACTTCTGGCCATATCACATCACATGACAATTGCTGCAAAAACAAGCTAGACGTCCTCTAATTGTTGTTGCATCTTTTACGTGGCTGCAATTGGGTTCTAGCAAGAACGTTTTCTTACCTACGAATAACCACAACGTGATTTTGTCAACTTCCATTTACCCTTCATAAGGACCCTTTTCGTCGAATCTGCTCCAACTAAAGTGGGAGAGACAGACACCCGCTAGCCACCTTATGCAACTAGTGCATGTCAGTCGGTGGAACCTGTCTCACGTAAGCGTACGTGTAAGGTCGGTCCGGGCCGCTTCATCCCACAATACCGCTGAAGAAAGAAAAGACTAGTAGTGGCAAGCAAGTTGACAAGATCTACGCCCACAACAAAATTGTGTTCTACTCGTGCAATAGAGAACTACGCATAGACCTAGCTCATGATGCCACTGTTGGGCAACGTTGCAGAAAATAAAAAATTTCCTATGGTTTCACCAAGATCCATCTATGAGTTCATCTAAGCAACGAGTGAAAGGAGAGATGCATCTACATACCACTTTGTAGATCGCGAGCGGAAGCGTTCAAAAGAACGAGGTTGAGGTAGTCGTTCTCGTCGTGATCCTATCACCGGAGATCCTAGCGCCGAACGGACGACACCTCCGCGTTCAACACACGTACGGTCAGCGTGACGTCTCCTCCGTCTTGATCGAGCAAGGGGAAGGAGAGGTTGATGATGATCCAGCAGCACGACGGCATGGTGGTGGATGCAGCAGAACTCCGGCAGGGCTTCGCCAAGCTGCTGCGGGAGGAGGACGAGGTGTAGCAGGGGGAGGGAGGCGCCAAGACACAAGGGTGCGACTGCCCTCCCCCCTGCCCTCCTTTATATAGGCCCCCAGGGGGGGCGCCGGCTCTGGGAGATTCAATCTCCCAAGGGGGCGGCGGCCAGGGGGGGTGGAGTGCCCCCCAAGGCAAGTGGTGCGCCCCCCACCTAGGGTTTCCAACCCTAGGCGCAGGGGGGGCCCAAGGGGGGGCGCACCAGCCCACTAGGGCTGGTTCCCCTCCCACTTCAGCCCACTGGGCCCTCCGAGATAGGTGGCCCCACCCGGTGGACCCACGGGACCCTTCCGGTGGTCCCGGTACAATACCGGGTGACCCCGAAACTTTCCCGATGGCCGAAACAGCACTTCCTATATAGTTTTCTTTACCTCCGAACCATTCCGGAACTCCTCGTGACGTCCGAGATCTCATACGGGACTCCGAACAACATTGGTTTGCTGCATACTCATATTCATACAACCCTAGCGTCACCGAACCTTAAGTGTGTAGACCCTACGGGTTCGGGAGACATGTAGACATGACCGAGACGGCTCTTCGGTCAATAACCAACAGCGGGATCTGGATACCCATGTTGGCTCCCACATACTCCTCGATGATCTCATCGGATGAACCACGATGTCGAGGATTCAAGCAACCCCGTATACAATTCCCTTTGTCATTCGGTACGTTACATGCCCGAGACTCGATCGTCCGTATCCCAATACCTCATTCAGTCTCGTTACTGGCAAGTCACTTTACTCGTACCGTAATTCATGCTCCCGTGACCAAACACTTGGTCACTTTGAGCTCATTATGATGATGCATTACCGAGTGGGCCCAGAGATACCTCTCCGTCATACGGAGTGACAAATCCCAGTCTCGATCCGTGTCAACCCAACAGACACTTTCGGAGATACCTGTAGTGCACCTTTATAGTCACCTAGTTACGTTGTGATGTTTGGTACACCCAAAGCACTCCTACGGTATCCGGGAGTTACACGATCTCATGGTCTAAGGAAGAGATACTTGACATTGGAAAAGCTCTAGCAAAACGAACTATACGATCTTGTGCTATGCTTAGGATTGGGTCTTGTCCATCACATCATTCTCCTAATGATGTGATCCCGTTATCAACGACATCCAATGTCCATAGTCAGGAAACCATGACTATCTGTTGATCAACGAGCTAGTTAACTAGAGGCTTACTAGGGACATATTATGGTCTATGTATTCACACGTGTATTACGATTTCCGGATAATACAATTATAGCATGAATAAAGACAATTATCATGAACAAGGAAATATAATAATAATCCTTTTATTATGCCTCTAGGGCATATTTCCAACAAGACCAACTTAGGCCAAAAGCCTAAGCTTGGGAGAGTACGTATTTCCCACCGACATTACATTCATGTTCACACACACTCATTGCTAAATGTCGGTGCTCACACTCTTTCACTGTAATATCCATGCTAGTTTATTTTCTTTTTCCTGCTTTCTTCTTGTGTGTTTAATAAACCTTAAGAAAAAACCAAAAAAATTATTTGTAGTTTATTTCTTTGTTGTGGTGATTAAAATGAAAACCCAAAAATATTTCCCGTTCTTCTTTTGCTTGTTGGGAGCTTTCCGTGTAAATAGTTTTTATTTCTTTTCCTTTCTTTTGGGGGTTGAGAATACCATATTGAAAATGCTTAGTGGCTCTCATATGCATGATTGTTTATTTAACTTAGAGCCCATATTACTTGTCTTCTCTCTTGAGTTGAATGCTTGCAGATTCCAGCTTAGTCCAATGCACGTGCACTCTTATTATTATACACACCGTTCAGTCGTGCAAGTGAAAGGCAATGATGATGATATATGATGGACTTATTGGGATGAGAAAAGCTGGTATGAACTCGACCTCTCTTGTTTTTGTAAATATGATGATTCATCGTTCCTGAGTCATCTATTATGATGTAAACATATTTGCAATGACATTTAGAGATTATAGTTGCTTGTGCCATGCTTGATTAGCTATGAGTTATAATGGTTTACCTTGTGTGCCAACATGCTATTAGAATGATTATGATGTGGTATGATGGGATGGTATCCTCCTTTAAATGAATTGAGTGACTCGACTTGGCACATGTTCACGCATGTAGTTGAATCAAATCAACATAGCCTTCATGATATTTTTGTTCATGGTGGATTATATCCTACTCATGCTTGTATTCGGTGTAAATTAATTTTAATGCATGTTTACAACTGTTGTCGCTCTCTCAGTTGGTCGCTTCCCAGTCTTTTGCTAGCCTTCACCTGTACTAAGCGGGAATACTGCTTGTGCATCCAAACTCCTTAAACCCCAAAGTTGTTCCATATGAGTCCACTATACCTACCTATATGTGGTATTTACCTGCCATTCCAAGTAAATTTGTATGTGCCAAACTCTAAACCTTCAAATAAACATTCTGTTTTGCATGCTCGAATAGCTCATATGTCAACTGGAGCTGCCCTTATCTTCCATGTTAGGCGGGTTATTCTCAAGAGGAGTGGACTCCGCTCCTCATTCAAGAGAAAATGGCTGGTAACCGGGATGCCCAGTCCCATGCTTTATGCAAACTAAATCAAAATAATTGCAAACAAAACTCCCCCTAGGACCCGTTGAATGTTGGAGGCACTCGTTGTTTCGAGTAAGCCATGGATTGATGCTTGTGGAGGAGGGGGAGTATAAACTTTACCATTCTATTTGGGAACCGCCTATAATCTATTTAGCATGGAAGATATCGTCGTCTTTTAGTTGTTGTGTTGACAATCAGAGTATGCCGCTCAAAATATAATTTATCTCTATTTCAAAACCGAGCTCTGGCACCTCTACAAATCCCTGCTTCCCCCTGTGAAGGGCCTATCTATTTACTTTTATGTTGAGTCATCACTCTTCTTATTAAAATCACCCGCTGGAGAGCACGCTGTCGTTTGCATTCATTATAATTGGTTTATATTGGGTTTGACTTGACTGGATCTCTTTTACCATGAATTACAATGTTTAGTCAGTCCTTGATCTTTAAAGGTGCTCTGCATTTATGTTTTGCGGTCTCAGAAAGGGCTAGCGAGATACCATTTTGTTATATAATGTTATGATTGTTTTGAGAAAGTGTTGTCATCCGAGTTTTATTATTATGGCTCGCTAGCTGATTATGCTATTGATATGAGTAATTGTGAAACCTACGTGTTATTGTTAGTATGGTTAGTTCATAATATTTGCTGAAACTTGAATGCTGGCTTTTAATGTTTACAACAACAAGAGCAAACACAGTTTGTAAAAGTTTTCCTTTTTCTCTTTTAGTTTGTCAACTGAATTGTTTGAGGACAAGCAAGGGTTTAAGCTTGGGGGAGTTGATACGTCTCCGTCGTATCTACTTTTCCAAACACTTTTGCCCTTGTTTTGGACTCTAACTTGTATGATTTGAATGGAACTAACCCAGACTGACGCTGTTTTCAGCAGAATTGCCATGGTGTTGTTTTATGTGCAGAAAATAAAAGTTCTCGGAATGACCTGAAACTCCATGGAACACCTTAGAAAAAACAATAAAAAATCCTCGCAAAAGATGAAGACCAGGGGGCCCACACCCTGTCCACGAGGGTGGGGGGCGCGCCCCCTACCTCGTGGGCCCCCTGGTGGCCCTCCGACGCCAACTCCAACTCCATATATTGGCTTTCGGGGAGAAAAAATCAGGGAGAAGAAATCATCGCGTTTTACGATACGGAGCCGCCGCCAAGCCCTAATCTCTCTCGGAGGGCTGATCTGGAGTCCGTCCGGGGCTCCGGAGAGGGGGATTCATCGCCGTCATCATCATCAACCATCCTCCATCACCAATTTCATGATGCTCACCGCCGTGCATGAGTAATTCCATCGTAGGCTTGCTGGACGGTGATGGGTTGGATGAGATTTATCATGTAATCGAGTTAGTTTTGTTATGGTTTGATCCCTAGTATCCATTATGTTCTGAGATTGATGTTGCTATGACTTTGCTATGCTTAATGCTTGTCACTAGGGCCCGAGTGCCATGATTTCAGATCTGAACCTATTATATTTTATGTTTTCATGAATATATGTGTGTTCTTGATCCTATCTTGCAAGTCTATAGTCACCTACTATGTGTTATGATCCGGCAACCCCGAAGTGACAATAATCGGGACCACTCCCGGTGATGACCATAGTTTGAGGAGTTCATGTATTCACTATGTGCTAATGCTTTGTTCCGGTTCTCTATTAAAAGGAGGCCTTAATATCCCTTAGTTTCCAATAGGACCCCGCTGCCACGGGAGGGTAGGACAAAAGATGTCATGCAAGTTCTTTTCCATAAGCACGTATGACTATATACGGAATACATGCCTACATTACATTGATGAACTGGAGCTAGTTCTGTGTCACCCTATGTTATGACTATTACATGACGAACCGCATCCGGCATAATTATCCATCACTAATCCGGTGCCTACGAGTTTTCCATATACTGGTTCTCGCTTATTTACTTTTCCGTTGCTACTGTTACAATCACTACAAAATACTAAAAACATTACTTTTGTTGTCTTTACTTTTGTTACCATTGCCACCACTATCATATTACTTTGCTACTAAACACTTTGCTGCAGATACTAAGTTTCCAGGTGTGGTTGAATTGACAACTCAGCTGCTAATACTTGAGAATATTCTTTGGCTCCCCTTGCGTCGAATCAATAAATTTGGGTTGAATACTATACCCTCGAAAACTGTTGCGATCCCCTATACTTGTGGGTTATCAGAACCCTATGCCTTGTTTTCAAGCATTGCACTGCCGTTTTTCCCTCTTTTGTTCCTAGTTACCTTGTTGTTTTTATTTATTAATATTATAAAAATATATTTCTACTATCCATATTACACTTGTATCACCATCTCTTCGCCAAACTAGTGCACCTATACAATTTACCATTGTATTGGGTGTGTTGGGGACACAAGAGACTCTTTGCTATTTTGTTGCAGGGTTGTTTGAGAGAGACCATTTTCATCCTATGCCTCCCACGGATTGATAAACCTTAGGTCATCCAATTGAGGGAAATTTGCTACTGTCCTACAAAACTCTGCGCTTGGAAGCCCAACACGAGTCTAGAAGAAGAAGGTTGCATAGTAGACATCAAGCTCTTTTCTGGCGCCGTTGCCGGGGAGGTTAGTGCTTGAAGGTATATCTTTAGATATTTTGAATCTTTTAGTTTCTTGTTTTATCACTAGTTTAGTCTATAAAAGAAAACTACAAAAAATGGAATTGAGGTTGCCTCATATGCTTCATCTTTTTAATGTCTTTTGTGAAAATGATGGAAAGGAAAATTATGCTCAACTACTAGAAGAAGAAGTTAATAAAATGTTTGGCACAAAATCTTTAAATGATGAGCATGATTGCAATGTTTTTAGCATGAATTCTTTGAATATCCATGATGCTAATGATATGGAAAGCTACAAGCTTAGGGATGCTATGTTTGATGAAGATGATATTTTCCCCCCAAGTTTTGATGAGCAAATTTATTAAGATGAAAGCATGCCTCCTATCTATGATGATTATTGTGATGACATGTATGCTATAAAGAATACTGATAACCATGAAACTTGTCATCATGTTTTTAATTTTCAATTGGATTATGCCTCGCATGATAGTTATTTTGTTGAGTTTGCTCCCACTATTATGAATGAGAAGAAATTTGCTTATGTGGATAGTAATAAAAATTCTATGCCTGTGGATCATGAAAAGAATGCTTTATGTGATAATTATATTGTTGAATACATTCATGATGCTAATGAAAATTATTATGAGAGAGGAACATATGCTTTTACATATTGCAATAATATCAAGTTTCCTCTCTATGTGTTGAAAATCTTGAAGTTTTGCTTGTTTTGCCTTCCTATGCTAGTTGATTCTTGTTCCAATAAATTGTTTGCTCACAAAATCCCTATGCATAGGAAGTGGGTTAGACTTAAATGTGCTAGTCATATGCTTCATGATGCTCCCTTTATGCTTCAATTCTTATCTTTCATGTGAGCATCATTGAAATCTTCATGCCTAGCTAGGGGCGTAAAACAATAGCATTTGTTGGGAGGCAACCCAATAGTTATATTTGAATTTTTTGTTTTTCTTGATGTTATTAAATAAATATAAATTTTTGCCTATGGTTAGATGTGTTTTTTGTTTTAGTTAGTGTTTGTGCCAAGTAAGACCTTTGGGATGGCTTACGGTGATAGTTGATTTGATCTTGCCGAAAAACAGAAACTTTTGCGCCTAGTAAAATAATTTTCAAAATTCACAGACGCGTGTTTTTGATCTGAAAGTTTTACACATGATTGAAATACAAATTTCCCAGGTTGTCCTAATTTTTCAGAATATTTGGAGTTGCAGAAGTATATGAAGTTTCCTGATTACTACAGACTGTTCTGTTTTAAATAGATTCTATTTTTCATGTGTTGTTTGCTTATTTTGATGAATCTATGAGTAGTATCGGAGGGTATAAACCATGGAGAGGTTGGAATACAGTATATATAACACCAATATGAATTTACAATGAGTTCACAACAGTACCTAAGTGGTGATTTATTTTTTTATACTAACGGAGCTCATAAGATTTTCTGTTGAGTTTTGTGTTGTTAAGTTTTCAAGTTTTGGGTAAAGTTTCGATGGACTATGGAATAAGGAGTGGAAAGAGCCTAAGCTTGGGGATGACCAAGGCACCCCAAGATAATATTCAAGGACAACCAAGCAACTAAGCTTGGGAATGCCCTGGATGGCATCCCCTCTTTCGTCTTCGTTCATCGGTAAATTTACTTAAGGCTATATTTTTATTCACCACATGTTATGAGTTTTGCTTGGAGCGTCATTTTCTTTTATTAGGATTTGCTTTCTGTTATTTAGAGTAATGTTTAGCATCTTTTATTTCAATAAAGTGTCAAGTATAGCCTTTACCATGCTTATTTTTCAAGCCTATATGTTGCTGTTTAAAAACAGAAAGTTTGTTGTTATGTTTTGCATATTGGTGAATAGTCAGAACATGATAAAATCTTGAAATTTTTACACAATGAGTAAAACAAATTATCTATTGTGTGGTAGGTTTTCAGAATTTTTGGAGTTAAAGAAGTATTGATTTTCTTGCATTCTTTACATACTCTATTTAGACATATTGCTGTTATAATTGCATTGTTTGCATATGTTTGCATGTTTAATAACTCTATTTGAGGATAGGAGTATTAAATATGTAGAGACATTTAGTATGCAATGTCAAATAATAATTTTAGTGATTTGCTGCAGTAGAGAACAATAAGGTTTATGCATTGATTTTTACTAACTTATCTCACAAGTTCTCGTTGAGTTTTATGTGGATGATGTTTTTGAGATTTAGGGAGATCACGATATGAAAGGAATTAAGGAGACACAAAATATCAAGCTTGGGGATGCTCAAGGCATCCCAAGTTAATATTTCAAGAAGTCTCAAGCATCTAAGCTTGGGGATGCCCCGGTTGGCATCCCACCTTTCTTCTTCAACAATGATCGGTCAGTTTTGGTTGAGCCTAAGTTTTTGCTTCTTCACATGATATGTTTTATCCATAGAATGTCATTTTATTTTGTTTTGCTTGCTGTTTGAATAATATCCCAAGATCTGAAATTCTTAAATGTTAGAGAGTCTTCACATAGTCACATAATTATTCGACTACTCATTGATCTTCACTTATATCTTCTCGAGTAGTTTGTCATTTGCTCTAGTGCTTCACTTTATATTTTTAGAGCACGACGACGTTTTATTTTGAAGAAATTGATGAACTCTCATGCTTCACTTATATTAATTTGAGAGTCCTTAAACAACATGGAAATTTGCTTAGGTTATGAATTTAGTCCTAATATGATGGGCATCCAAGAGGGATATATTAAAAACTTTCATATAAAGTGCATTGAATATATGAGAAGTTTGATTCCTTGCATTTTATTTGAGATATAAAGATGGTGATATTAGAGTCATGCTAGTGAGTAATTATGGATTGGTAAAAATACTTGTATTGAAGTTTTTGATTCCCGTCGCTTGCACGTATGGTGAACCGTTATGTGATGAAGTCGGAGCATGATTTATTTATTGATTGTCTTCCTTATTGTTGAGTATTGTGATTATTAGGAAAGACGAGATAGACTAGGATTTGTTATGGCTTGTCTTGTACTCCAAGTAGATCATTGTACTCCTATATAATGCCCATGAGGCTCAAGCAATACAACGAACTATTTCACCAATCCTCTCTCTCCCTTCTAACATGTTATCAGTTTCCGGGTTCTAAACCACAGCCTCCATGACCGCCCCCGAGGACCGCGCCGCCCGTACCTAGGGTTTGTCCGCCGGTCGTATTGAACGGCTGCCCTAGAGAGTCTTTTTCCCGATCCTTTGATCCAGGTTCTCTCTCTCTCGCCGGTCGTTTTGATCAGTGTTTTTCTTTTTCGTTTTCCAATCTAATCTTGATCGGTTTGCATCGCCCGCCGCCACCATAGATCCCCGTGCGCCTATACTCCAATCCCGGCGCGACCAACCGGCGTCTCCTCCGACCCGGCGGCCACGCGCACCAAGGCGGCCCTTCAGGGCCAGCCGTCGTCCGCATGTCGGTCCATCCGTCGCCCTGCATCGGTCGTCACCGCCCTGCTCTGATCAGGAAACCTGCATCGCCCCGACCCGGCGGCCTTGCGCCATGCGATGGCCAATCATAGCCATCGCTCGCGCGCTAGCCCGCCCATCAATTCACATCACCCGCCTCCGCCGCGTCAGCAAGGCGGCCCGACGGACTACCTCGCTGGCCTCGTCCTCGGCTGTGTCGGGACGGGTGCGTCAGGCTCGTCGGTTGCCTCAACTCGGGTGCCGCTGCTCCGTTGGTCGCTCGGGCCTCGCTGCCCGGGCGCCGGCACTGCTTTGGCAGCCTGGGTGTCGGTGCTGACAAGCTCGTCCGCACGACGTCCCATGCCGTCCGTCGTCGCCGGCCTCATCTCGAACTCCGCCGCCACCCCACCTCCACTGAGCGGCATCCCCGACCTCGTGCATGATTGGCTTGATCACCTGCTCGCCGCTGCGATCCGCCTCATCTATGCCGCGCAACCGACCTGGCCCGTTGGTTACGCGCGCCTCCACTGGTCTTGTGAAGATCGTCCCCAAGTTCAGCGCGCCCCTCCACCGATCGAGCAACGGGCTGCGGCTGCGTCGCCCCATCAGGCTGCAGCGCTGCCCTGTGGTTCTCCTCGCGGCTGCATCGACTCGTGCGTCACTGCTGCGTCCCCCTACGGGCCGTAGTGCCGCAATGCGCGGTCCCAACCGCCACCCCAAGGCCGTCCTCGTGGTTGCACCGACCCGCGCTCCGTCGCTGCACTGCCCCTTTGGGCCGTAGCGCCACGGCCCGTGGTCCCTACCTCCGCCCCGAGGTCTTCCTGTCATTGCCCTGACCTGCCCGCCACCGCTGCGTTGCCCCTTTGGGCCGTAGCACCGCAGCCCGCGGTCCACTCTGCCATCACCGCGCGTCAACCTCTCGTGGTATGCACCGCGCCATCTCCCTTGGCGCGGGAACGCCATCGTCAGCGCCGGTCTTCGTCATGTTGTCAGGGTTCTTCGCCTACTTCAAGCACCGCCACCGTGCTCCTAACCTAGCCGCCGCCGCCGTCAGGCCGCCGCCGCCGCTCTTCTTTGGTCGCTAGCCCCGTAGCCATCGCAGCCACCCGTCCACCTCCTTCGTCCTCGTCCAGCACTAGCCCATCGTCAGTATCACCGTCATCTACCCCGACCACTTCGTCTACTCCGACCAATGTTGGTGACATTGGCCTTGTGCCGATGGACGCTGCACTCATCGTCGAATTCTTCTCTGCTGGCCCCTCCGACTTCTCTGACATGGCGTATAACTCGTGCAGGTCCCAGTCTCCGCATGCCCGATGCCAGCAACACTGCTGTGTGCCTTCATCCACGACATGTCCCCGGGCCTGGTAAGCCTAGTCGGCGCTTCGTCAACTTCGTCTTTGTCCGTCTATGCATGCACGGTGCTGGCAACACCGGTGCGTGCCTTCGTCCATGATGTGTCCTCGGGCTTGGCAAGCCTGCCGCGAAGCATCATCAACAACATCTTCTTCCCGGCGCACCACTATTTCGACATCACTGCGCCCATGCTAACTTGGTGCCCCCTTGCGCCCGCGGCTCCACGGCGGCTTCCTCGACACCGGCCAGCCTGACTCGACATCGACCACGGCATTCTTCGCATGGCTACCTCGACCACGGCTACACCACTCATGCTCTCGGCTACATCGACAAACGACACAAAGGGCTATCGCCTGCTTGAGCAACCTCGTCAGTTTCCACTCCAGCCACGACTCTGGGATGCATCGACCGTTACGACTGTGGGGGTGTGTGTCTGTCGGCTTGCCTTCGGATTTTTCTCCAGTCTCACCATCTACGTCGCTACCGTTGTGACTGCGGGGGGATGTTGAGTATCGTGATTATTAGGAAAGACGAGATAGACTAGGATTTGTTCTGGCTTGTCTTGTACTCCAAGTAGATCATTGTACTCCTATATATATGCCCACGAGGCTGAAGCAATACAACGAACTATTTTACCAAACCTCTCTCTCCCTTCTAACACTTATGAGTGTCGGTCGGGGACGAGCGATGGTCTTTTCCTACCAATCTATCCCCCTAGGAGCATGCACATAGTACTTTGTTTTGATAGCTAATAGACTTTTGCAATTAGTATGTGAGTTCTTTATGACTAATGTTGAGTCCGTGGATTATACGCACTCTCACCCTTCCACCATTGCTAGCCTCTCTAGTACCGCGCAACTTTCGCCGGTGCATTAAACCACCATACATCCTTCCTCAAAACAGCCACTATACCTACCAACTATGGCATTTCCATAGCCATTCTGAGATATATTGCCATGCAACTTCCACTGTTTCATTTATTATGACACACTTCATCATTATCATATTGCTTTGCATGATTATGTAGTCAACATAGTATTTGTGGCAAAGCCACCGTTCATAATTTTTATACATGTCAGTCTTGAGTCATTGCACATCTCGGTACACCACCGGAGGCATTCATATAGAGTTATATTTTGTTATAAGTATCGAGTTGTAATTCTTGAGTTGAAAAGTAAATAAAGGTGAGATGATAATCATTATTACATCATTCTCCCATGTGAGGAAAGGATGATGAAGACTATGATTCCCCCACAAGTCAGGATGACACTCCGGACAAAAAATAATAAAAAAAGAGGCCAAAGAAGCCCAAACAAAAAAAATGAGAGAAAAAGGGAGAAGGGGCAATGCTACTATCCTTTTACCACACTTGTGCTTCAAAGTAGCACCATGATCTCCATGATAGAGAGTCTCCTATGTTGTCACTTTCATATACTAGTGGGAATTTTTCATTATAGAACTTGGCTTGTATATTCCAATGATGGGCCTCCTCAAATTGCCGTAGGTCTTTGTGAGCAAGCGAGTTGGATGCACACCCACTTAGTTTCTTTTGAGCTTTCATAAAATTATAGCTCTAGTGCATCTGTTGCAAGGCAATACCTACTCACTCACATTGATATCTATTGATGGGCATCTCCATAGCCCGTTGATACGCCTACTTGATGTGAGTCTATCTCCTTCTTTTTGTCTTCTCCACAACCACCATATTCTATTCCACCTATAGTGCTATATACATGGCTCACGCTCATGTACTGTGTGAAAGTTGAAAAAGTTTGAGAACATCAAAAGTATGAAACAATTTCTTGGCTCGTCGTCGGGGTTGTGCATGATTTTGTACTTTGTGTGATGAAGATGGAGCATAGCCAGACTATATAATTTTGTAGGGGTAACTTTCTTTGGCCATATTATTTTGAGAAGAGATGATTGTTTTTATGTCAATATTAAATTTTTATTTTGAATCTTATGGATCTGAACATTCATGTCACAGTAAAGAAACTTAGATGGATAAATATGTTAGGTAGCATTCGACATCAAAAATCCTGTTTTTATCATTTACCTACTTGAGGACGAGCATGAATTAAGCTTGGGGATGCTTGATACTTCTCCAACGTATCTATAACTTTTTATTGTTCCATGCTATTATATTATCCATCTTGGATGTTTTATATGCATTTATATGCTATTTTCTATTATTTTTGGGACTAACCTATTAACCTAGAGCCAAGTGCCAGTTTCTGTTTTTTCCTTGTTTTTGAGTTTGATAGAAAAGGAATATCAAACGGAGTCCAAATGAGCTGAATTTACGGTGATTGTTATGGACTAGAAGAAGCCCCCGAAGCAAAAGAGTTGGGACAGAAGAGTCCCGAGGCAATGACAATGGTGGAGGGCGCGCCCACTGAGGGAGTCCTGGACTAAAGGGTATACTTTGGCCAGACTGTTGGACTATGAAGACACAAGATAGAAGACTTCGTCCCGTGTCCGGATGGGATTCTCCTTTGCGTGGAAGGCAAGCTTGGCGATGCAGATATGTAGAATCCTTTCTTTGAAACCAACTTTGTGTAACCCTAGCCCCCTCCGGTGTCTATATAAACCGGAGGGTTTAGTCCGTAGGACAACAATCATATCCTCATAGGCTAGACTTCTAGGGTTTAGTCATTATGATCTCGAGGTAGATCAACTCTTGTAATACTCATATTCATCAAGATCAATCAAGCATGAAGTAGGGTTTACCTCCACAGAGAGGGCCCGAACCTGGGTAAACATTGTGTCCCCCGCCTCCTGTTACCATTAGCCTTAGACACACAGTTCGGGACCCCCTACCCAACATCCGCCGGTTTTGACACCGACATTGGTGCTTTCATTGAGAGTTCCACTGTGTCATCGAAGATAGGCTTGATGGCTCCATCAATCATCTACAACAATGCAGTCCAGGGGGAGATCTTCCTCCCCGGACAAATCTTCGTATTCGGCGGCTTCACACTGCGGGCTGACTCACTTGGCTTCCTAGAGCAGATCGATAGCTACGCCCCTAGCCATCAGGTCAGGTTTGGAAGCCTAAATTTTGTGGCCGATATCCGTGGAGATTTGATCTACGACGGATTTGAGCCCATGACGGCTGTCCTCAGCCACCATGATGAACATGACCTAGATCTGTCATCCGACCGCACACATGAGATAGCGCCTTGACCGCCCTAGCCCTAGAGCCGGAGGGGACTGCTTCGTCCGAAGACGGGAAGATCAACCCCGCCGCGGAGGCCGCAGACTCAGTGGCGCTCGAGCCGCACACGGACCCAACATCAGGTTGGGCTGGTGTTACCGGAACCCCGGACTCGTCTCCGGACATGGGTTCCGGACCACATGCATCCACGTCCATCGAACCTGATTGGGTGCCGGTCTTGGAGCTCAGCTCCACGGACATCTTCCAGCACTCGCCTTTTGGCGACGTGTTAAATTCATTAAAATCCCTCTCCCTGTCAGGGGATTCTCGGCCGAACTATGTCCGGTTCGAATGGGAAGCGGACGACGTAGAACTTCATTTCCAACCCACCACCCACCTTGTAGCCACTATCGATGACTTAACTGACATGCTTGATTATGACTCCGAAGACATCGACGGTATGGACGACGATGCCGGAGAGGAGCAAGAACCACTGCCTACAGGGCGTTGGACAGCCACCTCCTTGTACGATATATACATGGTGGATACACCCAAAGAAAATAACGGCAACAATGAAAACCTAGTCGAGGATAAACCTCCTGGGATACAACCGAAGCGCTGATAACCCACAAGTGTAGGGGATCGCAACAGCTTTCGAGGGTAAAGTATTCAACCCAAATTTATTGATTCGACACAAGGGGAGCCAAAGAATATTCTTGAGTATTAGCAGTTGAGTTGTCAATTCAACCACACCTGGATAACTTAGTATCTGCAGCAAAGTGTTTAGTAGCAGTATGATAATAATAGTAACGGTAGCAAAAGTAAAGATAAATATTTTTGGGTTTTTGTAGTAGTTGTAACAGTAGCAACGGAAAAGTAAATAAGCGAAGAACAATATGTGAAAAGCTCGTAGGCAATGGATTAGTGATGGATAATTATGCTGGATGCGATTCCTCGTGTAATAGCTATACCATAGGGTGATATAGAACTAGCTCCAGTTCATCAATGTAATGTAGGCATGTATTCCGTAAATAGTCATACGTGCTTATGGAAAAGAACTTGCATGACATATTTTGTCCTACCCTCCCGTGGCAGCGGCGTCCTAGCGAAAACTAAGGGATATTAAGGCCTCCTTTTAATAGAGAACCGGAACAAAGCATTAGCACATAGTGAATACATGAACTCCTCAAACTACGGTCATCACCGAGAAGTATCCCGATTATTGTCACTTCGGGGTTGTCGGATCATAACACATAATAGGTGACTATAGACTTGCAAGATAGGATCAAGAACACACATATCACTACTAGGGAAAACCCTAGTAGTAGCGCGGGTTTTGAGGCTAGCAGTAGCGCGGGTGGCCGCGCTACTAATAAGGCGCTACAGCTAACTCATAGTAGTAGCGCGGCCCTAACCCGCGCTACTACTGTTGACGATGTCAGCAGCGGTTTTTGTGAACGCGCTACTATTAACTAGCTGTAGTGATTTTGCCATCCCTCGCTACTGCTATATCTTTCATCATTTTCCCACTACCCCTTTCCATTTCAGTTCTCCTTTCAGATACTAGATACTAGGTACTGCTAGTAGATATCAAATTCATAAACCATTACTAGGTAGTACTCCCTTCGTTCCAAATTACTCATCGTGGTTTTAGTTCAAACCACGACGAGTAATTTGGAACGAAGGGAGTACTAGATAACAATTTCATGCATAGTCAACATGCATCCTCAAGCAGTACAAGGTCATATCAACGGCCATCATCATATGTAGTTCTAGATGATATCGACGACGATCATCATATGTAGTTCTAGATGATATAGCCACACACACATATGTAGTTCTAGATGATATAGCCACACACATATGTAGTTGTAGATGATATCGAAGACAATCATCATCCTCAAGCCTGGGCGGTTGGTGTTCCTGATAGTAATTAGGATGGCCTGTCCAACACGAAGATTCTTGCCATCGAGGAATTTCTTCCACCCAACCGAGTTTAAGTGTGTGCGACCGTTCGTGTCCACGCGGTAAGTACAGGTTGTGACGGAGCCCCTTGCAGTAAGGCGTAGTCCAGCTGAGCCTTCTTCATCATGCTCGATACCATAACTCACAGATATGCTCTTTGCCAATTTCTGAATAAGAAAAACATATCAATTAATAAATAGCCTCGCAAATAAGTACTTATGGATTATCTACACTATTAATAGTTTCCTTAGATTCTACACTAATAAGCATGTGATCGAACTCTACACTAAAACATATCATCGACTAGATTCCACACAACATACCATATCATTGGACTGTACACTAAGTAATTCACACTATTAATTTGCATTTGTAAGTATAACATACCATATCATGTCGATCAATCATGGTATTTGTCAAGCGGGTCACGAATGGCACCCCGACAAAGTCAGCACGTGGCGGAATTATGTCCCACAGGTTGGACACCTCCTCCTCACTCAGCCTTGTTCTTTGAGCTACGATGGCTTCATGAAGTGGGTCCTCATCATCTTCATCGAGTGGGTCCTCATTATCTTCATCATCTTCATCATCTTCATCATCTTCCACCAGGTTGAGATAAATGACAGCTAGCTTGGGTCTTTCTGCTCGGAAGTTGAAGCTGATCAACTCACCACCAGTAAGATGCATGCGAGCGATGAAACGGGCCCATCCATCTCCTCCAATCTGCGACATATTGCGTCCTTTCTCGACCTCCATAGTGTACGGCCCCCCAGGAGCCTCAAATGTCACAGTGTCACCTGTCAGCTTGTTGAATTTCAACCTCACATTGCATGGGACGATCTGTGTAAAATAAGCAAAATGACACAATGCAGTAATGCCAACACTAAAAATAAAATAGTTATTACATTTCATCTAATTTCTTACCGCCGCATGACGAAAACTCGACTGGAAGTAGATGCCGAACAACTTGCCAATTGCAAGGCTGCTGGCGCATCTTGACTTGCACAGTCGACATAGTGGTGGTGGTGGTGGCGCCATTCTTCCTAAAGCAATATGAGCAAAGGATTAACGATCAACTAAATCAAAATGTTCTAAGTGAACTAAATCAACTAGCCTACTAAATCAACTAAATCATATCAACTAAATCAAAATGTTGCATATGAACTAGCCTACTAAATCAACTAAATCAAAATGTTCTAAGTCAACTAAATCAACTAGCCTACTAAATCAACTAAATCAAAATGTTCTAAGTCAACTAAATCAACTAGCCTACTAAATCAACTAAATCATATCAACTAAATCAAAATGTTGCATATGAACTAGCCTACTAAATCAACTAAATCAAAATGTTCTAAGTCAACTAAATCAACTAGCCTACTAAATCAACTAAATCAAAATGTTCTAAATCAACTAAATCAACTAGCCTA
>NC_041383.1:452200983-452282655 GCF_002162155.2 Triticum dicoccoides
AACTAGCCTACTAAATCAACTAAATCAAAATGTTCTAAGTCAACTAAATCAACTAGCCTACTAAATCAACTAAATCATATCAACTAAATCAAAATGTTGCATATGAACTAGCCTACTAAATCAACTAAATCAAAATGTTCCAAGTCAACTAAATCAACTAGCCTACTAAATAAACTAAATTATATCAACTAAATCAAAATGTTGCATATGAGCAGGAGGGAGAAGGAGGGGCGACTCGAGGAGGGAGAAGAGAGTAGGATGGAGGAGGAAGGCAGAGCGAGGAGGGGCCGGCCGGCGCGGCCAGTTGAGGGAGGACGGAGGAGGAAGGCGGAGCGAGGAGGGGCCGGCCGGCGCGGCCAGTTGAGGGAGGAAGGAGGAGGAAGGCGGAGCGAGGAGGGGCCGGCCGGCGCGGCCAGTTGAGGGAGGACGGAGGAGGAAGGCGTAGCGAGGAGGGGCCGGCCAGCGGCGAGTGGAGAGGGAGGACGGAGGAGGAGGCCGGTACCGAGTCCAGCAAGGAGGAGGAGGTGACGGCACGCGGCGCAAACGGAGGAGGGGCAACGGGGGTGGACCGGCGCGCGGGCGCAGACGGAGAGGATTGAGTGGATGTATGTGTGAGTGGATCGGAATGGAGGAGATGGGGAGATGAATGTCTTAGCAGCAGCGCGCTTTAGGAAAATACGCTACTGCTAAGCTATCTAGCAGCAACGCCTTTCACAATAAAGCGCTACTGCTACGTGTCAGCATGTAAAAATAGACTTTGTTCAATATATCAAAAATACATTGATCTTCAACGATCTTTTTGTGTACAATCTGATTTGTCAATATGAGTCCTCGCCGGTTTAGGAACAGGTGAAGACTCATATTGCAGCCACAAATTCTACACATAGAGTTCAATGAAGATCAAGTGCTTGTCAAAGTTTGAGAAGTAACATATTTAAGGTGGTAGAAACTCTCTTCACGGAGCAAGGTGGGACTAAATTTTTGTAGGAAACTTAGCAGTAGCACTTATCTGAGAAATGCGCTGCTACTATGCTATGTAGCAGCAGCGCGTGTCGCTATAATGCGTTGCTGCTATAACTAGCCTCGCGGCGGCCTCGTAGGAATTATAGCAGCAGCGCGTCTTTGAGAGGACGCGCTACTGCTATATTTTTCTCAGCAGCGAGTTTCGCATGTGCGCGCTACTGCTAGTTAGCAGCAGCGAGTTATTTTGAAGCGCGCTGCTGATAAGATTCTGTGTATAGGCTTTTCCCTAGTAGTGTATATTCATGAAAACATAATAGGTTCAGATCTGAAATCATGGCACTCGGGCCCTAGTGACAAGCATTAAGCATAGCAAAGTCATAGCAACGTCAATCTCAGAACATAGTGGATACTAGGGATCAAACCCTAACAAAACTAACTTGATTACATGGTAAATCTCATCCAACCCATCACCGTCTAGCAAGCCTACGATGGAATTACTCACGCACGGCGGTGAGCATCATGAAATTGGTGATGGAGGATGGTTGATGATGATGACGGCGATGAATCCCCCTCTCCGGAGCCCCAAAGGGACTCCAGAACAGCCCTCCCGAGAGAGATTAGGGCTTGGCGGCGGCTCCGTGTCATAAAACGCGATAAAACTTTCTCTCTGATTTTTTCTCCCCGAACGTGAATATATGGAGTTGGAGTTGAGGTCGGTGGAGGTCCAGGGGGCCCACGAGATAGGAGGCCGCGCCCTAAGGGGGGGGCTATCTCGTGGACAGCCTGTGGGCCCCCTGGCATTAATTCTTTCGCCAAAAATTCTTATTAATTCCAAAAAGTGCCTCTGTGGATTTCCAGGACATTCTGAGAACTTTTCTTTTCTACACATAAAACAACATCATGGTAGTTCTGCTGAAAACAACGCCAGTCCGGGTTAGTTTCATTCAAATCATGCAAGTTGGAGTCCAAAACAAGGGTAAAAGTGTTTGGAAAAGTAGATACGTTGGAGACGTATCAACTCCCCCAGGCTTAAACCTTTTCTTGTCCTCAAGCAATTCAGTTGATAAACTGAAAGTGATAAAGAAAAACTTTTACAAACTCTGTTTGCTCTTGTTATTGTAACATGAAAAGCCAGCATTCAAGTTTCAGCAAATATTAGGAACTAACCATACTCACAATAACACTTAGCTCTCACAATTACTCATATCAATAACATAATAACCTAGCGAGCCATAATAATCAAACTCGCATGACAACACTTTCTCAAAATAATCATAACATGATATAACAAAATGGTATCTCGCTAGCCCTTTCTGAGACCGCAAAACATAAATGCAGAGCACCTTTAAAGATCAAGGACTGACTAAACATTGTAATTCATGGTAAAAGAGATCCAGTCAAGTCATACCCAATATAAACTAGTAGTAATGAATGCAAATGACAGTGTGCTCTCCAGGGGTGCTTTTTAATAAGAAGGGTGATGACTCGACATAAAAGTAAATAGATAGGCCCTTCGCAGAGGGAAGTAGGGATTTGTAGAGGTGCCAGAGCTCGATTTTAAAATAGAGATTAAATAACATTTTGAGCGGCATACTTTTGCTGTCAACGCAACAACTACGAGATGGCTGTATCTTCCATACTACATGCATTATAGGCAGTTCCCAAACAGAATGGTAAAGGTTTATACTCCCCCAACCACCAACAAGCATCAATCCATGGCTTGCTCGAAACAATGAGTGCCTCCAACATACAAAAACCCTGGGGGAGTTTTGTTTAATTATTTTGATTTGCTTTGATCTTTTTGGATCATGGGACTGGGCATCCCGGTTACCGGCCCTTTCTCGTGAATGAGGAGCGGAGTCCACTCTCTTGAGAATAACCCACCTAGCATGGAAGATATAGGCAGCCCTATTTGTAACATGAGCTGCTCGAGCATACAAAACAGAATTTCATTTGAAGGTTTGGAGTTTGACACATACAAATTTACTTGGAACGGCAGGTAAATACCACATATAGGTAGGTATGGTGGACTCATATGGAATAACTTTGGGGTTTAAGGAGTTTGGATGCACAAGCAGTATTCCTGCTTAGTACAGGTGAAGGCTAGCAAAAGACTGGGAAGCGACCAACTGAGAGAGCGACAACAGTCATAAACATGCATTAAAATTAATTCACACCGAATACAAGCATGAGTAGGATATAATCCACCATGAACATAAATATCATGAAGGCTATGTTGATTTGATTTAACTACATGCGTGAACATGTGCCAAGTCGATTCACTCAATTCATTCAAAGGAGGATACCATCCCATCATACCACATCATAATCATTCTAATAGCATGTTGGCACGTAAGGTAAACCATTATAACTCATAGCTAATCAAGCATGGCACAAGTAACTATAATCTCTAAATGTCATTGCAAATATGTTTACTTCACAATAGATGACTCAGGAACGATGAATCGTCATATTTACAAAAACAAGAGAGGTCGAGTTCATACCAGCTTCTCTCATCCCAATAAGTCCATCGTATATCGTCATTATTGCCTTTCACTTGCACGACCGAACGATGTGTATAATAATAAGAGTGCACGTGCATTGGACTAAGCTGGAATCTGCAAGCATTCAACTCAAGAGAGAATACAAGGTAATATGGGCTCTAAGTTAAATAAACAATCATGCATATGAGATCCACTAAGCATTTTCAATATGGTCTTCTCGACCCCCAAAGGAAAGAAAAGAAAATAAAACTATTTGCACGGGAAAGCTCCCAACAAGTAAAAGAAGAACGAGAAATCTTTTTGGGTTTTCATTTTAATTCCTACTACAAGCATGGAAATTAAACTAACTAATTTTTTTGGTTTTTCATAAGGTTTATCAAACACACAAAAAGAAAACTAGAAAAAGAAATTTAAACTAGCATGGATAATATAATGAAAGAGTATGAGCACCGACGACTAGTGTGTGAACATGAATGTAAAGTCGGTGAGAAATACGTACTCCCCCAAGCTTAGGCTTTTGGACTAAGTTAGTATAGTACCAAGGACCACCGCTACTCTCCCCGGTATAATGGGAGGTGTAATCAGGATACCACTGGTTGGTCATCTCCGGATCCCACTGGACAGATGATGCACGATAAAGGTCCAGTTCAGGTTCCGGCTCCGATTCAGTTTGGGGCATCCCCAAGCTTAGATGCTTCAAACTTCTTGAAATATTATCTTGGGGTGCCTTGGGCATCCCCATGCTTGAACCTTTGTGTCTCCTTAATTCCTCTCTTATCATAGTTTCTCTTTTTATCAAAAAGCTTCATCCACACCAAACTCAACAAGAACTCGTGAGATAGGTTAGTATAAACTAGTGCAAAACCTTATCATTTTATACTGTAACAAATCACTAAAATTATTATTCAACATTGCATACTAAATGCCTCTGCATATTTAATACTCTTATCGTCAAATAGAATCATTAAACAAGCAAACATATGCAAACAATGCAAACATAACAGTAATCTGTCAAAACAGTACAGTCTGTAAAGAATGCAAGATTCATCATACTTCCCTAACTCCAAAAATTATGAAATAAAATTCCGACTGTAGTGAATTTATAAGAGCTCATTATGCAAAATGTTTCAACATTATATCATGCTCTGAATTTTCTAGGGAATTTTTGCAACAGCGGTAAACTTTCTGTTTTCAAACAGCAACATGTATACTAGCAAAATAAGCATGGTAAAGGCTATTCTTGACTTCTTTATTGAAACTAAAGATGCAAAACATTATTGTAAATAACAGCAAGCAAAAAGTGGGTACATAAGGTTGTGCCTTCTAGTTTCATCCATCTCGTGATCATCAAAATGAATCCACTAACACATCAAGTCTTGTTAACAAACTCATTCCGAATAACACGAAACCGGAGAAATTTCGAATAACACTAAGTTACCTCAACGGGGATATGAAAATCCCCAACAATAAGAATATCATACTTTTTCTTGATAGTAGGGAGAGGAAATTCAAAACCTCCAAAAATGATAGTTGGAACTTTTTCAATAGAATTGATGCTGTGAACTTGAGATTGTTTCCTCGGAAAGTGTACCGTATGCTCATTACCATTAACATGAAAAGTGAAATTGCCTTTGTTGAAATCAATAACAGCACCTGCAGTATTAAGAAAAGGTCTACCAAGGATAATAGACATACTATCATCCTCAAGAATATCAAAAATAACAAAGTCTGTTAAGATAGTGACATTTGCAACCACAACAGGCACATCCTCACAAATACCGACAGGTATAGCAGTTGATTTATCAGCCATTTGCAAAGATATTTCAGTAGGTGTCAACTTATTCAATTCAAGTCTACGATATAAAGAGAGAGGCATAACACTAACACCGGCTCCAAGATCACATAAAGCGGTTCTAACATAATTTCTTTTAATGGAGCATGGTATAGTTGGAACACCTGGATCTCCGAGTTTCTTTGGTATTCCACCCTTAAAAGTGTAATTAGCAAGCATGGTGGAAATTTCAGCTTTCGGTATCTTTCTTTTATTTGTAATGATATCCTTCATATACTTAGCATAAGGATTTAGTTTAAGCATATCAGTTAAGCGCATACGTAAGAAAATAGGTCTAATCATTTCAGCAAAGCTCTCAAAATCCTCATCATCCTTTGACTTGGATGGTTTAGGAGGAAAGGGCATGGGTTTCTGAACCCATGGTTCTCTTTCTTTACCGTGCTTCCTAGCAACAAAATCTCTCTTATCATAACGTTGATTCTTTGATTGTGGGTTATCAAGATCAATAGCAGGTTCAATCTCTACATCATTGTCTTTGCTAGGTTGAGCATCAACATGAACATTATCATTAACATTATCACTAGGTTCATGTTCATCACCTGATTGAGTTTCAGCATCAGAAATAGAAATATCATTGGGATTCTCAGGTGTGTCTACAGTAGGTTCACTAGAAGCATGCAAAGTCCTATCATTTTTCTTTTTCTTCTTTGTAGAAGAACTAGGTTCCTCTAAATTATTTCTCTGAGAATCTTGCTCGATTCTCTTAGGATGGCCTTCAGGATACATAGGTTCCTGAGTCATTCTACCAGTTCTAGTAGCCACTCTAACATCAAAGTCATTTTTATTATTTAATTCATCAAGCAAATCATTCTGAGCTTTAAGTACTTGCTCAGCTTGGGTAGCAACCATAGAAGCATATTTGCTAACGCGGTGAAGTTCCTCTTTAACTCTAGCCAGATTATCGCTTACACGTCCTATCTCGAAAGCATTATTCTTTAACTCTCTACCAACATAAGCATTAAAACTTTCTTGTCTAGCCATAAAGTCATCAAATTCATCTAAGCACGGGCTATGAAATTTAGTAGAGGGTATTTCAACTTTATCATATCTATAGAGAGAATTTACCTTTACTACCTGTGTCAGGTTATCAAGACAATATGGTTCTTCAGGCGGTATATTCAGACCATGTATTTCTTCAATAGGTGGTAAATTCTTAACATCTTCAGCTTTAATACCTTTTTCTTTCATTGATTTCTTTGCCTCTTGCATATCTTCAGGACTAAGAAATAAAACACCTCTCTTCTTCGCCGTGGGTTTAGGAATAGGCTCAGGAGTTGGCTCAATTGGTTCAGGAATTACTTCAGGAACTGGCTCGGGAGGAGTCCAATTATTTTCATTAGTCAACATATTATTCAATAGTATTTCAGCTTCGTCGACTGTTCTTTCCCTGAAAACACAACCAACACAACTATCCAAGTAGTCCTTGGAAGCATCGGTTAGTCCATTATAAAAGATATCAAGTATTTCATTTTTCTTAAGAGGATGATCAGGCAAAGCATTAAGTAACCGGAGAAGCCTCCCTCAAGCTTGTGGGAGACTCTCTTCTTTAATTTGCACAAAATTATATATTTCCCGCAAGGCAGCTTGTTTCTTATGGGCAGGGAAATATTTAGCAGAGAAGTAATAAATCATATCCTAGGGACTACACACACAACCAGGAGCAAGAGAATTATACCAAGTCTTAGCATCACCCTTTAATGAGAACAGAAATATCTTAAGGATATATAAATAGCGAGACTTCTCATCATTAGTAAACAGGGTGGCTATATCATTCAACTTGGTAAGATGTGCCACAACAGTTTCAGATTCAAGGCCATAAAAAGGATCAGATTCAACTAAAGCAATAATTTCAGGATCAACAGAGAATTCATAATCCTTATCAGTAACACAGATAGGTGAAGTAGCAAAAGAAGGATCGGGTTTCATTCTAGCATTAAGAGACTGCTGCTTCCAGTTAGCTAATAATTTCTTAAGATCATTTCTATCATTGCAAGCAAGGATTTCCATATCAGATGCTTCATTCATAACATAACCCTTAGGAACAACAGGTAAAACATAATCATTGGGGGAACCTTCATCATCACTATCATCAGTAATAGGATCTTCAGTAATTTCATTCCCCCTAACTCTAGCAAGTTGTTCACCAAGAAATTCACCTAATCGCAAAGTAGTATCACGCACAGAAGTAGTTTCATCATGCATAGCAGAAGTGGCATCATCAATAACATGCGACATATCAGAATTCATAGCAGTAGCAGGTTTAGGTGTCGCAAGCCTACTAATAACGGAAGGAGAATCTAGTGCAGAGCTAGATGGCAGTTCCTTACCTCCCCTCGTAGTTGAGGGTAAAATCTTGGTTTTAGCGTCCTTCAAGTTCTTCATAGTGATCAACAGATATAAATCCCAAGTGACTCAGAGAATAGAGCTATGGTTCCCGACAACGGCGCCAGAAATTAGTCTTGATAACCCACAAGTGTAGGGGATCGCAACAACTTTCGAGGGTAAAGTATTCAACCCAAATTTATTGATTTGACACAAGGGGAGCTAAAGAATATTCTTGAGTATTAGCGGTTGAGTTGTCAATTCAACCACACCTGGATAACTTAGTATTTGCAGCAAAGTGTTTAGTAGCAAAAGTGGTATGATAATAATAGTAACGGTAGCAAAAGTAAAGATAAATGTTTTTGGGTTTTTGTAGTAGTTGTAACAGTAGCAACGGAAAAGTAAATAAGCGAAGAACAATATGTGAAAAGCTCGTAGGCAATGTATCAGTGATGGATAATTATGTCGGATGTGATTCCTCATGTAATAGCTATAACATAGGGTGATATAGAACTAGCTCCAGTTCATCAATGTAATGTAGGCATGTATTCCGTAAATAGTCATACGTGCTTATGGAAAAGAACTTGCATGACATCTTTTGTCCTACCCTCCCGTGGCAGCAGGGTCCTAGCGGAAACTAAGGGATATTAAGGCCTCCTTTTAAGAGAGAACCGGAAGAAAGCATTAGCACATAGTGAATACATGAACTCCTCAAACTACGGTCATCACCGAGAAGTATCCCGATTATAGTCACTTCGGGGTTGTCGGATCATAACACATAATAGGTGACTATAGACTTGCAAGATAGGATCAAGAACACACATATGTTCATGAAAACATCATAGGTTCAGATCTGAAATCATGGCACTCGGGCCCTAGTGACAAGCATTAAGCATAGCAAAGTCATAGCAACATCAATCTCAGAACATAGTGGATACTAGGGATTATACCCTAACAAAACTAACTTGATTACATGGTAAATCTCATCCAACCCATCACCGTCCAGCAAGCTTACGATGGAATTACTCACGCACGGCGGTGAGCATCATGAAATTGGTGATGGAGGATAGTTGATGATGACGACGGTGACGAATCCCCCTCTCCGAAGCCCAGAACAGACTCCAGGTCAGCCCTCCCGAGAGAGATTAGGGCTTGGCGGCGGCTCCATGTCGTAAAACGCGATGAAACTTTCTCTCTGATTTTTTCTCCCCGAACGTGAATATATGGAGTTGGAGTTGAGGTCGGTGGAGGTCCAGGGGGCCCACGAGATAGGAGGCCGCGCCCTAGGGGGCGTCCCCTGTCTCGTGGATAGCCTGTGGGCCCCCTGGCATTAATTCTTTCGCCAAAAATTCTTATTAATTCCAAAAAGTGCCTCCGTGGATTTCTAGGACATTCCGAGAACTTTTCTTTTCTACACATAAAACAACATCATGGCAGTTCTGCTGAAAACAGCGTTAGTCCGGGTTAGTTTCATTCAAATCATGCAAGTTAGAGTCCAAAACAAGGGCAAAAGTGTTTGGAAAAGTAGATACATTGGAGACGTATCAAGCGCCGACGTCAGCGGCGTCGCTCTAAGCCACGCCGTAGTAAAAACAGAAATACCCTCACAAAAGAGGATAACACTCGGACGGTGCCGAAAACAATGAAGACCCCGTTGAGCCGACCTCCGAACAGGAGGAACGGGAGGGTGGGCGAGTCAGCCCTGACGAACAGGCCATGAACGAAGACTCGGAGGATAGCAACTACCTTCCGCTCTCCGAGGACGAGGTTAGCCTCGGTGACGAAGATTTCATCGTGCCTAAAGAGCCCGCCAAACAGGAATGCTTTAAGTGTCAGCTAATTGCCACTGCAAGAAACCTGAAAAAGAAGCAGCAACAACTTCAATCTGATCAAGATCTGCTAAATGAAAGATGGACTGATGTCCTGGCAGCCGAGGAATATGGCCTCGAGCGCCCAACCAAAAGCTACCCGAAGTGGAAACTGTTACCACAGTTCGACGACGAGGCGCTGGAGCCCGTCCTACCAAGGTACAATGCGGCTGACCGACCACCACGTGGCCGGGATAAAGCGACACCTCGAGCCGAACACCAACCCGCACTACCTCGCCGAACAAACAGAAATACAACAGCTCGGGGATATACACATGACCTGCGACATGATTTGGAAAACAAAGCATGTCAGACAAGATCCGTCTATGGATCACGGGGGCATGCACCGACACACGACGACGGCCATCTGGCTGAACGTGACAAACATAACCACGTCCGAGCTGAAAACCGCAGATGAGCTCCATCCGAGTTACGTCAGGACTTGGCCCGATATAGACGCGCCGCACACCCCCTTTGCTTCACTGACGAAGTAATGGGACATGATTTCCCAGAAGGGTTTAAACCCGTTAACATTGAATCATATAATGGCACAACAGACCCCGCGGTGTGGATTGAGGACTTTCTTCCCCACATTCATATGGCCTGCGGTGACGATCTCCACGCCATCAAATACCTCCCGCTCAAACTCAAGGGACCAGCTAGATACTGGTTAAACAGTCTGCCCAAAAACTCCGTTGGCAGGTGGGAGGAATTGGAGGACGCCTTCCTCGACAACTTCCAAGGCACATATGTCTGACCTCCGGATGCCAACGACCTAAGTCACATAATCCAACAGCCTGAGAGTCAGCCAGGAAATTCTGGACCCGATTCCTAACTAAAAAGAACCAAGTCGTCGACTGTCCGGACGCCGAAGCCTTAGCGGCCTTTAAGCGTATTCGCGACGAATGGCTAGCCAGACACCTTGGCCAAGAAAAACCAAAGTCCATGTCAGCCCTTACGGCACTCATGACCCGCTTCTCTACGGGCGAAGATAGTTGACTAGCCCGTAGCAACAATAATACAAGTGAACCTGTCACTTCGGAAGCCAGAAATAGCAACGGCAAGCCCCGACGCAATGGTGATAACACCGAAGACACGACGGTCAACGCCGGATTCAGTGGCTCGAAGTCCGGTCAGCGGAAGAAGCCATTCAAGAGAAATAATCCGGGCCCGTCAAGTCTGGACCGCATACTAGATCGACCATGCCAAATCCATGGCACTCCTGATAAACCAGCCAATCATACCAATAGGGAATGTTGGGTCTTCAAACAGGCCTGCAAGTTAAATGCCGAGAAAAAGGAGGAAGGGTTGCAAAGCGATGACGATGACGAGGAACCCCGACCACCGAACACAGGGGGACAGAAGAAATCCCCCCCCCCCAAGTCAAAATGGTGAACATGATATACGCCACCCATATCCCCAAGAAGGAGTGCAAGCGTGCACTCAGGGACGTCTACGCGATGGAGCCAGTCGCCCCAAAGTTCGACCCATGGTCCTCGTGTCCGATCACCTTCGATCGCAGGGACCACCCGACCAGTATCCGTCATGGCGGTTCAGCCGCACTGGTCCTGGACCCAATTATTGATGGATTCCATCTCACGCGAGTCCTCATGGATGGTGGCAGCAGCCTGAACCTGCTCTATCAAGATACAATGCGCAAAATGGGTATCGATCCCTCAAGGATCAAGCCCACAAAAACCACCTTTAAAGGTGTCATATCAGGTGTAGAGGCCTGCTGTACAGGCTCAATCACACTGGAATTGGTCTTCGGATCCCCGGATAATTTCCAAAGCGAAGAGTTAATCTTCGATATCGTCCCCTTCCACAGTGGCTATCATGCCCTGCTTGAACGAACCACATTCGCTAGATTCAATGTGGTGCCGCACTACGCCTACCTCAAGCTCAAGATGCCCGGACCACGCGGTGTCATAATGGTCAATGGAAATACGGAACGCCCCCTCCGTACCGAGGAGCACACCACAGTCCTTGCAGCAGAAGTACAGAGTAGCCTTTTTAGGCAGAACCTCAATTCGGCAGTAAAACCCCCGGACACCATCAAGCGAGTCCGAACTACTCTGCAGCAGGACTGTCCAGCTCGTCCAGAGCTTGACTAGCAATTCGGCCGCCGTCCTAGTTCCAATCAAGCGATGACATTTGTTCCGCACATACATAATTACACACTCAAAATACCATGGGCATGGACGGAGGCACAGCTAGACCATGGTCCATAATGCGGCTCAACCGCCCCGGGATCCGCATACCTTCACTTTTTCTTTATTTCAGGTTCTTCTCTTCCCGAGACTCTTTGGATAACCTGATAATCAGACCTATCACGGGACGGATACACCAAGAAGGCAAGGGGCTTTGACGTACAAGGGAATCCCTAGGTGGTCTCTGCTAATGATTGTTATACCTGTTTTAAATACACGCACGCAGCTCGCTCTTGGTCGTGGCATGTTAAATAGCCTTATTTTCTTATCGCACTACTTGTATACATACACCTTGATGTATTAATCAAATTACAATGGAAAATAATTGGCGGCTCAATATTTGCGATGTCAGCTTAT
This sequence comes from Triticum dicoccoides, assembly GCF_002162155.2. NCBI lineage: Eukaryota > Viridiplantae > Streptophyta > Magnoliopsida > Poales > Poaceae > Triticum > Triticum dicoccoides. The sequence goes on from NC_041383.1 coordinate 452,213,060, forward strand.
TACTTCATTTTTTCCATGTCTTTGTATTTTTTATCAATTGCACCCGTACACTATGGTACATATTACTTCGCCAGGGGCTTTATCACACCCCACAATACGGCAGTAAAGTCTGAACACTTTTACAGTACAGTTCGGCACCCCGAACTTCTAGCATTATATGCATTGGCTCTGAATCATGTCTTTAGTCAATTGTTGGGTTGCCCGGCTCCTGTGCTTACTACCTTACGTTTCGCTATATCGGCTAGGGTAGTAAAGGGAGAACTACTGCGATTGTGTCCCGGTTCTTCCGGACGAGCACCTTAGTAGAGAAAGCCAAAAACTGACTGTCATGACGCGGCGAGAGCTGGTCAGCTGTTCGAGAGGTTTTCAAATCCTTAGAGATTTTCCCCGCATTATGCGAGGAATCGGTTCTTGTCCGATTAGGTGCATATAGCGCCCCGAGTTCGGCCTTCCGAGCACCAGGGGCTGCGCCAAAATTTTCATTGTCAAACTCCTATGGCTAAGTGAGGGTGATAAAGCCGTATAGTCCGATTGCCTTGTTCATTGCGCTAAACACCTCCTTTAAGGACCAAAAGGTGGAGCAAAGAGTGTTTAGATTTATCCCGAACACCCCCGTACTATCTACGTGGGGACAGAAGCTGATGACTGGCCAACTCTTAGATTTTCATAAATGGGCGCACATGAGGTAAAATTTTGAACTAACAGACATTATATTACATAACGGATCTGTTTAATATTACAGGACAGGATAACATGAATGTTTTCATGGGAATATAACATCCTTCGCACATTGCTCCGCCACAAGGCAGGATCCCTCCAGGACACTGTCAAAGTACAGCTCGGGTTGGCGGTGCTCCTTGCCCTCAGGCGGCCCCTCGATCATCAGCTTTGTGGCGTCCATCTTTGCCCAGTGTATCTTGGCGCGGGCAAAGGCCATCTGCGCACCTTCAATGCAGACCGACCGCTCTATGACTTCGAGCCGCGGGCAGGCACGGACAAGCCGCTTCACGAGTCCGAAGTAGCTGCTGGGCATGGGCTTCGCAGGCCATAGCCGGATTATTAAGTCCTTCATGGCTAGTTCGGCCGCCTTATGCAGCTCGACCAGCTGTTTTAGCTGGTCGCTAAAGGGGACGGGATGTTTTAGTCCAAGGTATTGAGACCAGAACAGCTTCTCCATAGAGCTCCTTCTTCGGCTTGATAAAATTTGGCAGCATCTGATATGCTGCGCGGCAGATCCGCAAACGCCCCTGGAGAACTCCAAATTCGGGTAAATAAAAGGCATGTCTCCTTCACATACTTGCTTTGCATAATGAAAGCCTTACCCGCCGCGGTCTTCTTGGCCGCCTGGATTTCCTGGAGGGCGCTCTGGGCTTCGGCTCGGGCATCCTGTGCGCTCTGGCGGTCCTTAGCAAGTTCGGACTCTTGAGTCTTAGAATCACGCTCCAAGGACTCGTACTCTTGACGGCGTCCTGGAGCTCTTGCTGGACCTTGCTGACCCGGGCCTCCTGCTTCTCGCGCGCGGCGTGTTCCTTGGCCGCTTTGTGCTCGGCCTCGGCCAACGCCTTCTTGAGGGCCGCTACTTCAGTTGTGGCACCTAATAAAGTTCATGACACTTTAGTCAGTGCGAACCATTTATCCTTCCTAAATATACGCGCAGGTTAAATACATACCTTTGCTTTCCTCCAGCTGCTTCTTCACAAGGCCGAGCTCTTCCTCGGCCCGCTCCAGATTTTGCTTCAGTCCGGAGACTTCCGCAGTATGAGCGGCAACAGCTAGCAGCGATGCCTACTTATTCACATAGACACCTTATGTTAGACTCCTACGAAAATTATTTTGATCCTATGTTCGGCTTTTCTTCTCGAACACCGAACAAAGCATCAGGGGCTACTGTCTACAATGTGATATTCTTTCTACAATTATATTACTTACCTCAAAGCCTGTTAGAAGGCTAGTGCTGGCTTCGGCCAACCCGCTTTTCGCGGCCTGGACCTTCCCAATCACCATACCCATTAGGGTACAGTGTTCGTCAACAATGGAAGCGCCTTTCAGCGCTTCCAGCAACCTGTCCGGTGCCTCTGGTTGGACAAAGGTCACCGGCGGCATAGGCGCGCCCCTTCCCTTCGAAGCGGGTTTCTCGCCTAATTCCGGAACCATAGGGGTCTCCGGAATTGTATTCGGATGAGGGCCAAATTGAATACGGCCTCCATCGACAGTATCCATGGGGGTCTGCTCCCCCATGTGTCCGGCAGCCAAGGCTTCACCCTCTGGCGCCTCCTGTACGGCCGCCGGATTCTCTCCCGGGACGGGGATCCTTCAGGACGATGCTTCGGCTCCATCCAGGTACCGGGGAGAGGTGGCCGACATAAGGGTCTCGCTGTTCATCGCCGCAGGGTCCAGCGAATCCTCTGATGAGGACCGCTCGAGGCGGGGCTGAGCCGGACTACAAGTGCATGATGTAAGCACATTAAAGTAATAGAGTAAAGAATTCGGATACAAATACGTGTCCGAACACTTATGATTCCGCCAGGGGCTTCTCCCTGGGCTTCCACTCCCAGTTGCTGTTGGTGGCTGCTGTGGAGCTGTCCGAAAAGGAAGTTTTACCTTTCTTGGACGTCTCGGCCTCCGGATGCGTGGGGGCTGTCCTTTTCTTTTTTTTCCTGCAGGAGGGGATTCGATTTATTCCTCTTCCTCCTCTTCCTCGTCGTCTTTGGTGGAGGAGCGCGCCTCAGCATCTTCGGACATCACGTCCGAAATGCCCATATGGCGAAGACCACTTCTGGTCCCCTTGGCCTTCTTCTCCGGCACCTCGTAAGGCGCCGGAAACAACATCTTTGTGAGGAGCGGAGTCTCTGGGCCTTCGGGCAGCGAAGCTGGACAGTTAATCTGCTCCGCTATCTCTGTCCAGTCCTGAAATAATCGATAGGGAGACTTAGATGCGTTCCTCTAATACACAAGTAAAGGGTACACCTTGAAAGCACGAGAGAACTTACCGGATTAGCTGGGTGAGTTAGGTCATGCCCACGGTCCTCGTCGTGGCCGGCGGCACCTCGTTAGCCTTGAAGAGCACTTTCCAGATTTCTTCATGCATCGTGCTGAAGAGCTCTAGTAGGGCCTGGTGCTTAGCCGGATCAAACTCCCACAGATAGCAAGTTCGGCGTTGGCACAGAAGAATTCGGCGGACGAGCATGACCTGGATCACGTTGACGAGCTTGACTTTCTTAGTAATCATGCTCTCGACATGAGTCTGGAGCTCTATCAGCTCATTCGAAGAGCCCCAGGACAGGCCCTTCTCCTGCCAGGAGGTGAGCCGCATCAGGACTCCGGATCAGAACGCGGGGGCCGCCGCCCAGTTGGTGTCGCGCGGCTCGGTGATGTAGAACCACCCCGATTGCCACCCTTTGACCGTCTCCACAAAGGAGCCTTCATGCCAGGTGACGTTGGGCATCTTGCCCACCATGGCGCCGCCGCACTCTGCCTGTTGGCCGCTCACCACCTTAGGCTTCACATTGAAGTTCTTCAGCCGTAGGCCGAAGTGAGGTGGGATGCGGAGGAAGGCCTCACACACGACAATAAATGCCGAGATGTTGAGGATAGAGTTGGGGGCCAAATCATGGAAGTCCATCCCGTAGTAAAACATCAGTCCGCGGACAAACGGGTGGAGAGGGAATCCCAGCCCGCGGACGAAGTGTGTGAGAAACACAACCCTCTCATGGGGATCTGGGGTAGGGATGATCTGTCCCTTCGCCGGAAGGTGATAAGCGATATCCTTGGCCAGGTACCCGGCCTCCCGGGGCTCCTTGATATCCTTCTTCTTGACGGAGGAGGCCATCCACTTGCCTCCAGCTCCGGATCCGGACATGGTTGGAGTGCTTTTTTTGGCAGAGAAGGCAAGAACTTGGGTGCTGGAGCTTGAGAATGGATGGGCAGAGGAAGGAGAAGGCGTGGGTGAACAAGGATGAATCCTTATCCCTTTATAAAGGCAGTAAAAGTTATGCGCCTCCCTACTCGCCTTAAAACTGCCTATTCTCTGAGCGCCGTGCAGATGACACGGTTGGGTTACCCATGCCCGTATTGATGAGAATCCCGTGATAAGGGGACACGATCTCTGCTTCGACAAGACGTGCCGGTGAAACCACACCTCGAAATATGGAGCGGCAGGCAAAAAAACGGTTCGAATAATGACTGGGCAGTGGCGTGATGTCACGCTGTAAAAAGTTGTTAGCGGATTAGACTCGTGAAATATTATACTCTCTACGGTTATGTGTGGTACTTGTTTTACAGAGTCGGACACGTTTCCTGTGTTTGGAAGACTATGTTGGAGTACTCGGAGAAGGAACTGATAACCCGCAAGTATACGGGATAGTTATAGCCTCTTTCGATAAGTAAGAGTGTCGAACCCGACGAGGAGCTAAAGGTAGAACAAATACTCTCTCAAGTCCTATCGGCCACTGATACGACTCTACGCACGCTTGACGTTCGCTTTACCTAGAACAAGTATGAAACTAGAAGTACTTTGTAGGTGTTGTTGGATAGACTTGCAAGATAATAAAGAACACGTAAATAAAAAGTAGGGGCTGTTTAAATAAAGATGCAATAAAGTAAATATTAGTAGAGAGCTTTTTGTTACGAGAAAGTTATTTGTCCAAGGCAATCGATAACTAGACCGGTAATCACTATTGCAATTCTATTTGAGGGGGAGGCATAAGCCAACATACTTTCTCTACTTGGATCATATGCACTTATGATTGGAACTCTAGCAAGCATTCGCAACTACTAAAGATTCATTAAGGTAAAACCCAACCATGGCATTAAAGTACCAAGTCCCCTTTATCCCATACGCAAACAACCTACTTACTCGGGTCTGTGCTTCTGTCACTCACGCCACCCACCATGAGCAAATCATAAACATATTGCAAACCTTACAGCGGGAATCCCTCACGCTTGCGCGGCACGGAGGGCACAATAGGACAACACCAATTATAAAACATGCAACTCAAACCAATCACGATCATCAATTAATCCATAGGACAAAACGGAAATCTACTCAGATATCATAGGATGGCAACACATCATTGGAAAATAATATGAAGCATAAAGCACCATGTTCAAGTAGAGGGTACATCGGGTTGCGGGAGAGTGGACCACTGGATATAGATGGGGGAAGATGATGGAGGTGTTGGTGAAGATGATGGCAGTGTTGGTGAAGATCGCGGTGATGATGATGGCCCCCGGTGGCGTTCCGGCGCCGCCGGAAGCAAGGGGGAGAGAGCCCCCCTTCTTCTTCTTCTTCCTTGACCTCCTCCCTAGATGGGAGAAGGGTTTCCCCTCTTGTCCTTGGCTCCCATGGCGTGGGAGGGGCAAGAGCCCCTCCGAGATTGGATCTATCTCTCTGTTTCTGCGTTCTGAGATTCTGCCCCTTCACCGTTTCTTTTATATCCGGAGATCCGTAACTCCGACTGGGGTGAATCTTTCGCCCAGATTTTTTCATAAAATTAGCTTTCTTGTGGCAAAAGAAGAGCATCAACTGCCTTACGGGGTGACCAGGAGAGTCCAGGGCGCGCCTGCCTCCCTAGGGCGCGCGCCCCTATCTCCTGGCCCCCTCGGGCACCGTCTCGCGTTGATTTTACTTCCCAAAAATCACAAATATTCCAAAATAATTCTCCGTCCGTTTTTATCCCGTTTGGACTCCATTTGATATGGGGATTCTACGAAACATAAAACATGCAACAGACAGGAACTGGCACTGGGCACTGGATCAATATGTTAGTCCCAAAAAATAGTTTAAAAAGTTGCCAAAAGTATATAAAAGTTGAATAATATTGGCATGGAACAATCAAAAATTATAGATACGACGGATACTTATCAGGAGCCCACCTTGCAATGCCGAAGACAATCTGCACGCCGGACTCATCTTCATTGAAGCCTAGTTTAGGGGCTACTGAGGGAGTCCTGGACTAAGGGGTCCTCGGACAGCCGGACTATATACTTTGGCCGGACTATTGGACTATGAAGACACAAGATAGAAGACTTCGTCCCATGTCCGGATGGGGCTCTCCTTTGCATGGAAGGCAAGCTTGGTGATGCGGATATGTAGATTCCTTTCTCTGTAACCGACTTTGTGTAACCCTAGCCCCCTCCGGTGTCTATATAAACCGGAGGGTTTAGTCCATAGGACAACAATCATATCCTCATAGGCCAGACTTCTAGGGTTTAGCCATTACGATCTCAAGGTAGATCAACTCTTGTAATACTCATATTCATCAAGATCAATCAAGCAGGAAGTAGGGCATTACCTCCGTAGAGAGGGCCCGAACCTGGGTAAACATTGTGTCCCCCGCCTCCTGTTACCATTAGCCTTAGACACACAGTTTGGGACCCCCTACCCGAGATCCACCGGTTTTGACACCGACACCCACCCCTAGGGCACGCCCCCTACCTTGTCGTTGCCCCGTGGACCCCCCTGATGTGAAACCGGCGCCAAAAATTCCTATAGATCCAGAAACCCCCCAGAAACACACCTAGATCGGAAGTTCCATTGCCACAAGCCTCTGAGCTCACGAAAAACCAATCTAAGCCCGTTCCGGCACCCTGCCGGAGGGGGGAATCATCACCGGAGGCCCTCATCATCATCCCGGTGGCCTCCACGACAAGGAGGGAGTAGTTCACCCTCGGGGCTGAGGGTATGTACCAGTAGTTATGTGTTTGATCTCTCTCTCTCTCTCTCTCTCTCGTGTTCTTGATTTGGCAGGATCTTGATGTATCGCAAGCTTTGTTACTATAGTTGGATCTTATGGTGTTCTTACCCCTCTACCTTCTTGTGATGAATTGAATCTTGCTCTTTGAGGTTTCGTTATGTTGGATTGAGTATTTGATTTGAGAACACTTGATGTATGTCTTGCGATGGGATATCTGTGGTTACAATGGGGTGTTCTATATATTCACTTGATGTATGATTTGTTACTCAACTTGCGGATTCTCGAGGTGACATTGGGGTAATATATGCATAGGGGTTGATGCATGTGTTCATCCTTGTTTCTCCCGTAGGAATCTTGGGGCACTCTTTGAGGTTCTTTGTGTTGGATTGAATATTATGAATTTGAAGTTGTTTGATGCATATTGTATAATTGACCCACGGATACTTGTGGTGACATTGGAGTATCTAGGTGACATTAGGGTTGATTGACATGTGTCATATGGTGCTATTTTACTACAAACTCTAGGGATGTTTGTGGCACTTATAGGAATAGCTCAATGGATTGACCGGAAAGAATAACTTTGAGGTGGTTTCATACCCTACAAGCAATTTCATCTTATGTTCTCCACGATAGGAACTTTGGAGTGAATTTTGTCGCACGTTGAGGGATTGCCATATGATCTAATTATGTTATCATTGTTGAGAGAACTTGCACTAGTGAAAGTATGAACCCTAGGCCTGGTTTTCAAGCATTGCAATACCGTTTTGATCACTTTTGTTACTAGTTGCCTTGCTGTTTTTATCTATTCAGATTATAAAAATATATTTCTACCATCCATATTACACTTGTATCACCATGTCTTCGCCGAACTAGTGCACCTATACAATTTACCATTGTATTGGGTATGTTGGGGACACAAGAGACTCTTTGCTATTTGGTTGCAGGGTTGTTTGAGAGAGACCATCTTCATCCTACGCCTCCCTCGGATTGATAAACCTTAGGTCATCCACTTGAGGGAAATTTGCTACTATCCTACAAAACTCTGTGCTTGGAGGCCCAACACGAGTCTACAAGAAGAAGGTTGCATACTAGACATCATACGCCCATGAGATATTTGACAGAACCTTGGCCATACTTTCACATCTGAAGACTGATGAAGGACCGGTAGATATGGGATTCCAGCAAAACTTTGATTGGTCATTTCCGCCCAAGAAGAAGTTCAAGAAAGTACAAGTTCCTCCGCTCGTCCCAAGCTCAGTGTCCCCTTCATGCTCTACTGACGAAAATGAAGAGGTTGAAGATACTACGGCAGGCCCTGATACGTCTCCATCATATCTACTTTTCCAAACTCTTTTGTCCTTGTTTTGGACTCTAATTTGCATGATTTGAATGGAACTAACCCGGACTAGTGTTGTTTTCAGTAGAACTGCCATGGTGTTAATTTTGTGCAGAAATCGAAGTTCTCAGATTGACCTGAAAAATTTACGGAGAATATTTCTGGAATATATAAAAAATATTGGCGAAAAAGATACTAGAGGGGGGCCATGTTACGTCTCCAACATACTATAATTTGTTATTGTTACATGCTGTTATATTGTCATTCTTGTATGTTTTACAATCATTTTATAGCAACTTTATATCATTTTTTGGGACTAACCTATTGACATATGGGCACCCTTGACATATTGCCTAGTGTCAGTTGTTGTTTTTGCTTGTTTTTTACATCACAGAAAATCAATACCAAACGGAGTCCAAACGCAACAAACTTTTTGGAGATTTTTTTGACCAGAAGATACCTTTTGGGCCCAAGAAGTACTAGAGGGGGCTCCGAGGGGAGCAAAACCCACCAGGGCATGCCCAGGTGGGTTGTGCCCACCTCGGTGGCCTCCCGCACCACCTCTTCACCCTATAAATACCCAAATATTCCAGAAACCCTAGGGGAGTCAACGAAATAGAATTCTAGCCGCCGCAAGTTCCAGAACCACGAGATCCAATCTAAACACCATCATGGAGGGGTTCATCATCCTCATTGGTGCCTCTCCGATGATGCGTGAGTAGTTCATCATAGACCTACGGGTCCATAGGCAGTAGCTAGATGGCTTTCTCTCTCTCTCTCTCTATGTCTGTCTCTCTCTGTCTCTCTTGATTCTCAATACAATGGTCTCTTGCATGATTATTTATAGCCTCGTATTTCTTCTTTGAATATTTGGTTTAGTTAGGCCAACTAGATTGATTTTTCTTGCCATGGGAAGAGGTGCATTGTGATGGGTTCGATCGTGCGGTGTTCTTTCCCAGTGACAGAAGGGGAGCAAGACATGTATTGATCATTACTATTAAGGATAACAAGATGGGGCCTATTCCTACATGAATAGATCTTGTCTATATAATGTCATTGTTCTTATTGCATTACTCCGTTTCTCTATGAACTTAATACACTAGATGCATGCTAGATAGCAGTCAATGTGTGGAGTAATAGTAGTAGATGCAGGCAGGAGTCGGTCTACTAATCTTGGACGTGATGCCTATTTATTGATCAATGTCTGGATATCGTCATACTATTTGATTTTCTATCAGTTTCCCAACAGCAATTTGTTTACCCACCGTGTGCTATTTCTTGAGAGAAGCCACTAGTGAATCTACGGCCCTCGGGTCTATTCTTTATCATATTTGCTTTCGATCTATTATTTGCCTTTGAGATCTATTTTTATTTCCTTTTATTTTCAGATCTATTATTCCGAAAACCCAAAAATACCTTGTTGCACTTTTTACTTGCATCTTTTATTTCATGTTTATTCGAATTTATCTATCCAATCTATGACAATTTTATCACGTCACCTTGACAACTTCTTACGCTGTTACCCGTAAGAGGGATTGACAACCCCTCATAAGCATCGAGTTGCAAGTATTTGTTCTTTGTGTGCAGGTACCATTTACATATAGTGTTGCTTGGTTCTCCTACTGTATTGATATCTTGGTTTCATAACTGAGGGAAATACCTACCGTAGTTGTGCTGCATCATCCCTTCCTCTTTGGGGAAATACCAATGTAGTTCAAGCGACATCAGTCCACCAAGGAGCCACAAGCTCTGGGGGCGCGCCTACCCCCCAGGTCACGCCTCCCAGGCTTGTGCCCCCTGGAACTCTGGCAACCGTAACTCCAACTCCATACACTACAAAAAAATACACTTCCGTGATGATACGTGTTTGTCACAGTAGGTCGCATTTTCTGTCATGCATGTACATCCATGATGATTTTATGACAGAATCAAGATAGTCATACCTGTGTTGTCGTAGAAGTGTTCCATGACATTACAAAAATTATCATCACGGAAGTGTCCACTTCCATGACGATAAATCGCGCGTCACAGAAGTGCTTTCATCAAGGGTGACCGACACGTGGCATCCACTGTAACGGAACGTCGCTAGGCTATCGGGTCGGATTTTGGATCCGATAACCCGTTAACAGCCACGACCAATGCCGATTTTCCACGTGTAAAATTCTCATTGGCTGACGGATCCACACGTTGGCTCCGCGTTGGCACAGGTGTCACTCATCCAACGATCGAGATGGGCCTAGGATATGTTGACATGTGGACCGGCCCAAAAGTGGCCCACAAAGTTTAAATGGGTCGGCCCAACCAAAGGCCCATAAGATTTAGAGGACCATAATGGGCCGGCCCAGCTAAAGGCCCACAAAATTTAGCGGACCATAATGGGCCGGCCCAGCTAAAGGCCCACACGATTTTGCAGACCATAATGAGCCGGCCCAGCTAAAGGCCCATAAGATTTTGCGGACCACAATGGGCCGCCCAGCTAAAGGCCCACAGGATTCTGCAGACCATAATGGGCCGGCCCAGCTAAAGGCCCAACATTCTCTGTCAAATCATCTCGTCAACGGCCTGCCCTAAACTTGTCATTAACACGACCCATGGTCACTTCTGGCCCGTTAACAGTCCGCTAAGTAATTGGACTGAATTACGGCCCGGTGTATTTCCGGCCAGTTAAAGGTCCAGCTTCATTTGGGCCCATTTACAGGCCATCAAAACTTCTGGCCCATAAACGACCTTGAAGGACTTGGGTCATATTCGGCCATGTCTGACATTCGGCCTGTTAGAGGCCCACTATAGATTTGGGCCACTTTCGGCCTGTTGTCATTTTCGGCATGTTAACTCTAGACGTAAACCATGGGCCATATGTGGCCCAACGTCATATCGGGCCCATTAACGGCCCATATAAAAATGACGATAATCTAGCCCGACCGAAGTTCCGGCCTGTTAAAGGCCCGTGTATTAGGTCGGGGCATTTACGACCCGTCCGAATTTTGGCCCGTCAAAGATCCGCATCGTAAATGGGCCACCATTTCGGCATGCTAAGTCCAGTGGGTTATTTGGCACAATCAGGGCCCAATCTCACTTTCGGTCTATTAAAGGCCCATGTTTTTATGGGCTCGAGATATTTACACCTGTAAACAGCCTATTTTTACTGAGGGCCCAAATTATGTTTAGGCCTGTTAAAGGCCCACTATGGGCACATGCCTACCAAAAAAATGTGAAAGCTTATGCTGATTTAGGCCCAGATATTTTTAGTGGGCTACATGCCAATTTCGGCGAGTAATCGTTTTTAGCCCAATTGGAATGGGCCCTACGAATGTTGGCATGTTGGGCTCCTACGAAGTTTTCGGCTGAATACATTAATAAGATAAACCTACACTATACAAAAATAGCGACTGCAGCCTGTGGCAGCATCATAAATGTTGTATCACAACAAAATAAATTCCAACCATACAACAAAAGGCCTGTTGGCATAAAGTTTACAGTCCTTCCAGATAAAAGTACCATCATATGTATAGAAGCACAGATCATTTGACCTGAGTGCTAATGTTTCAGGCTGTAGAATCTGATGGAGCAGCACGATCTCCACCTTTTTCCGCCATTGCTCTTGAACAACGAAGCGAATGTCTGATAGTCTGGTTTCAAAACCATTCATATCTTGACGACATTTCTCAACCACTATTCTTGTTTCCGAAACAACGTCCATTAGGGATGGGACTTGTGTCTGGAGCACAGATATATCACTCTGTCTAGCAGGAAGGTTTTGTTCAGTAGGTGATTTGGACGAGGTTACCTTGACAACCAACCCAGAATTACGCAGGAAGGTGCTTTTTGCACTGTTAGTGGAGAGATACTGACGCACTGCAGCAAGAGGTGACATTGTGCCTGTAGTAGCCTCGTCACCTTCAGGTGGTTGTGGCTATTCAATCATTTGTTCGATAGCTTCCTGAAAGTTTGAACTTGTAGATTAGTGTACCAGGTAAGTTACTAATGAGACAAAAATAAACAAAGTAGGTTAAACGTTTATACATAACTTATTTTGGTGAACTACTGTAATACATTAGCATGTATTGTAGTGCCAACTACATAATAATATCACTTTCGGAACATATGTCCATGTAGCACGCCTACTGTATTGTCTATTTCCTCACATTCGTTGACATCTAAGGATAAAGAGACATGGTTTAAAGTAGGATGAACATAGTATGACATCATTCATATCATGGGCAAACAGATATAAAACAAACAGGCTATTTTATCATTGTGTGCGCACGTGAACATAACAACTAGATTACAGATCAAGACCAAAAGAATATCCTTCATCTCTTTTAAACCATGTAAGGTGAAATGATACGTTAAGACAACTGTGTATAAAAGTGAACAGAGTAACTGACATTGGCTGCAAACCAAGTAGTTAAATGAACACATCACAGTACTAATCAGTTCAAGGCGGGAGGAGTAAGGACTTACAACAGCGGCTTGAACTAGTGTGCTCATGCCCTTCATCTTGCTGGTGTGGCAATCCTTGAAGATTTGCACTGCATTCGGTTCAGGTTCTTTTTGGTCTGCACAGGCTTTCCTCTGTATTTGGAACAAGTCAATATAGATACGATAATATGGCACAAAAAAAGAAGGAAGTACCAGCTATTTAGAAGAGCCTCGTAGTGTGCAATCTAGCTACGAGATCCTGTTGTCTGTTGGAATTTTACTTTAGAACGGTTGGTTTTGTTCTTCAAAAAGTTAGCCTAGAAGAAGATACACTTGTAAGGCACATACATAAATACAAGTTCAATATGTGGTCTGATCAAATACATATAGCCTACCTGATACTTTGGATCAGACCAGTGTTTAACGAGGGCTATAAAGTCTTCATCTGTAATATATTCCATTGGAGGTGTTTGGGCGATTTCATTGTTAGCCTTGCCTTCAAAGTGAGATTTTCTAAGGTGGTACCGATACTGTCACAGAGCAGACTGAAAAACATGAGTGCATGCTTGTTTAGTTGCATCATCTTTCGGATCCAACTTGAACCTCATCTGTTGAAAAAAGAATGTGAGTCTTATTAGGAGGAAGCTAGAAAGTATGGGATAGAGCAAGACAATATTACTAATTGCGATGAATAACATTACTTACGGATAAATGGTCAAGGAAGGTGTTAAACTGGGTATTGTCTTTCTCATTCCTGTACTGGATCCATGTTGGGAGGATACGTGCATGACACCTAATGGTAACGGCTGCCTCTGATACTAACTTGGCTGACTCTGTTGCATCACGTGGCCTTTTTAAACCTGCCTCAAAATGGATCTCCATTCTTCCTCCTTTAGATTTTGTTAATCTGTCAAGCATTATCCCTGATGTCTGTTTCCGCTTACGCCATGGTGCTAGTTCAACAACGAATATGGAAAGTGTTAGTGTACATCAAACTGTGAGAGTACATATAAAGGAGCATGCAACTTCAACTTGACTCGGTCAGGTACCGTCTTGGTGTTGATGCTCATGAGGTTCATCCGGTCTTGCCAAGTCCTGTTGTGTTAGCAGTGCTTCGGAAGTAGTGTTAGGTGTGAAGGCAGCTTGGGAACTGGCCAGTTCCGGAGCAAATGAACGAGTAACTGGTTGAGATGCTGGTACAGTTGAAGCGGATGATGCAGCTGGTGGAGCAGGTGATACTGTGTTTGTAGATTTAGCTGGTGGACTTGGACCTTCTACTGCACTATAAGTACCAGTAGAATCTCGATGGCAGATCCTTTTTCGTTTCACCCGACGAGTAATAGCACTCCCTACTATATTATTTTCCTTGCTCTTTTTTGACTTTGCCATGTCAAGCTGTACCCACAACACAAAAGAATAAAATCACTCTTCAGAACTCATTGATGCATGATACAGACAAGCAATACTTTGATGTAAGACAATCGTATGAGGATGGAATATGTAAGAAAAATAGGACGGCATGACATATTCACAGCTACGATGTGCAAACTAAGCAGAAGGATTTTCAAGAAAATAGAAGTAATGCAAGCTAGACACCATATGAAAGATGCAACCAATATTACTCTGCCAAGTTAAAAGTGTCTTGTCATAAGTGGCAATTCGAAAAATTAGAAGCAGTACAACGTAGAAATGAATGCAAGATGCAACCACTATCAAACTGCCATTTTAAAAGCGTCCAATCATGAGTGACTGATGCGGGATACACAACAACAGTACTTTGATGTAAGAACATGGTACGATAGATAGATGCAGTGTATTCTAGACACAGAAAGCCATGTCATATGCACATGTATAACGTATAAACTCAGCAGGTACAATTTAATCAAAATAGAAGAAATACAGGCTAGACAACATATGCAACATGAAACCAATTATCACACTGTCAACTTAGAGCAAGCACCTGCGATGGTGGAGTACGGGAGATGAACTCATCATGTAGACTTGGGACTTCAACTTCATTAGCAGTAGCAGTGGCAAATCTAGAGAGTCTCTGTTTGCGTCGGTGCGGAGGACCACCAACATCCCCTATCTTACTGTTTTCCTTCCTATTTTCTGATATTGCCTTATGAAGTCAAAACCACAAGAAGATGAATAAAATTAGCCCTGCATAACTGGTTCATGCATGATACAGATGAACACTACTTTGATGTAAGGCAAGCGCATGATAGGAGGATGGAATATATACAAAAAAGACAGCGTTTCATATTCACACGTATGATAGGAGGATGGAATATGTATGAAAAAACAGTAAGCGGAAGGCATTTCAACAAAATTAGAAGAAATGAAAGCTAGGCACCATATGAACATGCAACCAATATCACTCTATCAGGTAAAAAGTGTCTCGTTGTAAGTGCCATTTCATGAAATTAGAAGCAGTACAAGCTAGAAAAAAATGCAAGATGCAACCTACATCACAGTCCCAAGTTAAATGTGTCTTATGGGTAAGTGATCATAGCAGGTATAAGTTGTAAGCTACGCAGATGCAATTCAACATAATCAAAAGCAATACAAACTAGACATCATACGGAAAACGCAACCACATATAACAGTTCCAAGTAAGAGCAAGCACCTGTGATGGTGGAGTAGGGGAGATGTGCTCATCATGTACACGTATGTTCTAGAAACAGGAACACGTGTCATATTCATAGGCATTATGTGTAAAGTAAGCAGATGCAATTCAAGTTAGAAGCAATACAAGCTAGACATCATACGCAACATGCAACCACATATAATAGTGCCAAGTTAGAGCAAGCACCTGTGATGGTGGAGTAGGGGAGATTTGCTCATCATCTACACAGCTACGTTGACTGTCTAGCCTTGCGTTGTCTTGCGAATCTTGTTGGGAGGATGGGGGAGTAGAATCTGTAGAGAACCTCCATTTCAGTTGCTCGGAAGGACCACCATCATCCAATGCCTTGCCAATTTCCTTCAGCTTTATTGATTTTGCATTGTGAGGTCATACCAACAAGAAAAAGGAATATCATTCGCTCTTCAGAACTCATTCATGCATGATACTGACGAACACTACTCTGATGAAAGGCAAAGTCATGATACGAGGATGGAATATGTATGAAAAAATGGATGGCTTGACATATTCACACCTATGATGTGGTAACTAAGAAGAAGGCACTTCAACAAATTAGAAACACTGCAAGACACCATATGTAAGGTGCAATCAATATCACTCTGCCAAGTTAAAACTGTCTCGTCATAGGTGGCGTTCATCAAACTAGAAGCAATACATGCTAGAAATCATATTCAAGACGCAAACCAATATCACAATGCCAACTTAAAGGTGTCCCATCATAAGTGACTGATGCATGATACACAAGAAGAGTAGTTTCATGTAAGAACATGGTGTGATAGACAGATATAGTATGTACCAAAAACAGGAAAGCGTGTCATATTCGCATGTATCATGTGTAAGCTAAGCAGATGCAGTTTACACTAATTAGGAGAAATACGAGCTAGACACCATATGCACCATGCAACCAGATATCACACTACCAAGTTAGAGCAAGCACCTTGGATGGTGGAGTAGGGGAGCGAAGACTTGGACCTTGTAATGCACTATCAGTACAAGGAGAATTGGTACATATGCTCCGTTTACGTTGCTGCAGAGGACCACCATCATCGCCTTCCTTACTCTTTTCCTTACTCTTTCTTGATTTTGCCTTGTCAAGTCAAACCCACAAGAAAAAGGAATAAAATTTGCTCTTCGGAACTCATTGATTCATGATACTGACGAATACTACTTTCATGTAAGGCAGCCGCATGATAGGAGGATGGAATATGTATGAAAAACAGGACGGCATGACATATTGACATGTATGATGTATAAAGTGTAAACTAAGCACAAGGTGCTTGAACTTGTTAGAATCCATGCAAGCTAGAAACCATATGAAAGATGAAACCAATATCACTCTGCCAAATTAAAAGGGTGCCCTAACAAATGTATTTGACCAAATTAGAAGCAATACATGGCAACAAGCTAGAAATAATATGCAATATGCAACGAATAAAGGTGACTCATCGTAAGTGATTGATGTAGGATACAAAAGAGAGGTAGTTTCATGTAAGAACAAGGTTAACACATAGATGTAGTGTGTACCAAAAATAGGAAGGCATGTCATATTCACAGGTATAGTTTGTAAACTAAGCAGATGCAATTTACCCTAATTAGAAGCATTACAAGCTAGACACCATACGCAACATGCAATCACATATCACACTGCGAAGTTAGAGCAAGCACCTGTGATGGTGGTGTAGGGGAAGTGCGGTCTTCAGGTACAGACCTACGTTCAATATCTTCATTTAGGCTTGCTGTTTCTTGAGAATCATGTGGAGAGGATGAAATTGCATTCTTTATAAGAGTATTGCGTCTCATATTAACCCACGCGCGTGACTATCTCATCATAAGCGATAGATGCAGGATACACAAGAACAGTAGTTTGATGTAAGAACATGGTGTGATAGGCAGATGTAGTATGTACCAAAAACAGGAAGGCGTGTCATATTCACATGTATAATGTGTAAGCTAAGGAGATGCAAATTAACAAATTAGGAGCATTGATGAGGGATACACAAGAAAAGTAGTTTGATGTAAGAACATGGTTAATTGAAAGACGTAGTATGTACCAAAAACAAGAAGGCATGTCATATTCACAGGTATAATGTGTTAATAAGCAGATGCAATTTACTCTAATTAGAAGCATTACAAGGTAGGCACCATATGCAACATGCAACCACATATCACACTGCCAAGTAAGAGCAAGCACCTGCGATGGTGGTGTGGGGGGAATTGCAGTGATCAACTAGAGATCTACGTTGACTATCTTCATTTAGCCTTGCTGTTTCTTGAGAATCATGTGGGGAGGATGACACTACACTCTTTAAACGAGTAGGGCGTCTCATAGTAACCCACTCGGGTGACTATCTCATCATAAGTAATTGACGAGGGATACAAAAGAGCATTGTTTTGATGTACAAACATGGTTAATAGACATATGTCGTATGTATCAAAAACAGGAAGGCATGTCATTACCAAAGATATAATGTGTAAAGTAAGCAGATGCAATTTAACCAAATTGGAAGCAATACAAGCTAGACACCATATGCAACATGCAACCACATTTGACAGCGCGAAGTTAAAGCAAGCACCTGGGATGGTTGTGTGTGGCAATTGAGATCATCAACTGCAGAGCTACGTTTACTGTCTCCAACTGCTGACACTACACCCATTAGAGCGCTGAAACACTTAGTGCTTATCTTCGAATTACACTGGAGCGACTTCTGTCTTTTCTTTTCTGCATTCATCAACACTGCGTCAGAGTCCGAAATAACCATGCATTAAAAAACAATAGTGCGAGTATGGGTGAAGTGTGTGCACAATTAGTACAGTGTAAAGGTAGCAGATAGCAGGTCGATGAGAAATAAATGACGGGAGACATATGATAGCTCTAAAACATGCATGGCACACTAAATTACTACATGATTCTATGAAAATAACAGTTGACTGAAAGAAAATAGGCCAGTCCGTTTTTTCTGCACCGTCCGATGTACAAAGAACGGGCAGATCGCCTTCATCTACCTCCAGCCAGTCAGTGTTGACGATCTTCCTCGAAATGCTAGCGACCACCGGCCCAGTATTCCTCCCCTGCCTGCGCCCTCCCCTCGACCTCACTGCACCACCGTGCTTGGCACCGCCCCCCGGCCATCCATTCAAGCCCCACCGACCTACAGATCAGGCGCAAGCAGCTCCTGCGCCCCACACCCCTATGATAGACACCGATGTGCCGCTTCCCCGGGGAATAGGCAGACTAGGTGCTCCGCGCGCCTAAGCGGGTGTTGCTTCTTTTAATTGCGGTTTGACTGACCCTGAATTGAAATCCAGGCGGGCTACTGACCTCTAGCAAAGGTGAAATAGTAAAAGGGAGGAAACCTTGTGCATTTAGTATCACGAAGAAGATGCAGTAAGAAGCGCTCAACTAGTTTCTTTCATGGGATGAATACGATGTGAGCGGAGATGTAAGATTTGCACGAGTAAGGGAAGAGGAGTACCTCTTTCTACTGGCAGTGTTGTGTCCTCTTTCTGTTTTTCTGACGATCTTCTTGTTGTTCGCTGGAAACAAGAAGTTGTGGAGGACGGTGCAGCCTTGGACGAACCCATGGCCAAGTTGTTGAGTGTGGTGCGGTGGCCGTCTGTCGGCGGCGGGGAAGCAAATCCGAGGTGGCAAACGACGGTGTAGCGGGAACAGCTCCGGTGCGGTGGACGATTGCGACAGTGGAGCCGCAGCAGTGAGGCGCAGGACGGCATGGTCGGAGTGGTTCTGGTACGGCGCACGTCGGCGTCGGCGTCGTGGAGGCAGCTCTGCCTCGGCTTTAACTGCTATGTCCTTGAGGGCGTTGCGGTTGCAGTTGCGTTGCACGACGACGTCGGGGGACCGGCTCCGGCGTGATGGAGGAGGGCGGTGGTGGATTGGCCGCTATGGGGTGGAGGATGGAGGAGGCTAGGGTTTCGCGGCTGGTGGAGAGGGCGTTTTCGCGCCCACGGAGTATGAATGGGGAAACGGAGGGAGGCCGGGAACTAAGGGGGAACAATGTTTCGGTTTGAGACGTGCTTGTTTGAAATTTGGGGAAAGTTACAAACTTTGCCCCCATCTAAAATTACCGACACAGGTTGGGGGTAGGACAGTCATGTCAGGTGTCCCAAATGTGGGCGGGATAGATTTCGGCCGAGCGCATGGGTGTTTAGGCGCCCACGGCATATGAATGCTTCTCAGAGGCGGTTGAGACTGGCGTCTTGGTGAAGTTACAAACCTACCCCGATTTAGACCTTCGGACATCGGGCCGATAGGCTACACGGGCCTGAGTCAGGACAGTAATTTCCTACCACCAAACATTAGTCTCGCGCGGTTTCGAGTGACCATAGGCCTATTTGGCGCTTCATTCAATATTTGGGAGCAGAAGCATTAACGTTTTCGGTTCTCTTGAATTGAACTTTCAGGATTTGTCAAACTTCACAAATCTTTACTCTTGAAATCCTAAAGCTACGATTATTTTGGAATGGAGGGGGTACATTTGAATATACATTGTACACGAGTATATATTAAAAAATATGCAACTTACCTCAGTTCATGCATGGTTCCAGATATAATCTCCTTGGTTGCAAAAAAAGTTAGATATGTGTATGAATATATATAGCATGTTCAAACTCACAACAAAGATTGATGCCCCCTTTTACATCTGATTTACAAATGCCATTATCTCAGGTTCAAATAGATGAATGCACTTCCTATGAATTCGAATCTTCGAAACCCCCTTTATGTTGAATTCGACATGTATTCTATTTCGTAGCTAGCAATTTGGAATGTATCCATGCAAGTGACAAATGTATAAAGTGCTTCACACTAACAACATGGAGTGCACTAATTAATGTTTATATATGAATTGCAAAAGCATCCATTGCCTGTATTTCAAACCACTCTCACTCTATGGATCGATAATATGAAATAAACACATGCACATGCTAGAATTCAATAGAGTATGGGTGTCTGATAGACCGATTTTCATCCATACGCAATTTGCAAAATTCATGATCTCATCCAAAAATAATAATGCCGTTTATATTTTAATTTAATGCGTAGAACCGCCTTTTACACGTAGATGCACTATGCCTCACCCTATTCTCAAAAACGGGTTATATATATCTCTCTATCTAACGCATAAGTGCACACACTTTATATGCATCGGCATTTCTCTTTCACACATGCTCACAATCTCTCTCAGGGTGTCGGGGTGTCTCACGCACATGCTCTCCCTATTTCTCTCTCTCTCTTTCTGACTACTATGTACCACTCTTTTCACTAATCTCAGTTGGAAAACACTATTTCTCTCACATGCATATATACACACACGCATGGTCTCTACTAGCCCTCTATACGCACATATATGTGCCTACGTGTCTCCCGCACGCACATTATCTTTAGGCCTCTCTCGCACACATTGCCCCCCCCCCCGACACACCTCTCTCTTAGTAGTTGGCAGATATGATTTCATCATATCATTCGGTAGGATATCTCTGGCTGTTAGGCTGGATGGTATTACGAGGCAAAGTTTACCCTAGTTCGGATCGGACCCTTCCAGTTGAAGAAAGAGCCTACTCTTGATACTGTATATTAGTGATAGGGGTGTGTACAAAGTACACGTGAATACCAGGCATTGTGCGTGTGTGTATACTATCGACGAACTAGCCCCCAAGCTTGTATAACATACTAAGGGCCTAGGATTACAAATCATATATAGTCGGATTATCACCAGTGGGGATAGAGTCCTCCGTGACTCTGGTAGCTTCGTGTTGTACGCTGAGTCCTCCACATGGGTCTTCGTATAACACGTCTCGGTCCAACCTATATGTGGTGCAGGATGAAACCGACCCATGAGTCTTCATGATGACCCACCGCAACTAGAAATGATGTGCCCACCACAACACACACGCAATCGACCACTAAGAAAATAAGCATATAGAATAGTACAACGGTATCTAGCTCACGATACGTCTCCATATTTTGTTGATGACACTGACACTGATGGACTTTGCATTTGATGCGTGCTCCGTATTTTGTTGACGACACTTACGGTCATTGTATTTGAAGCGAAAGCACGATATGGTCACTGGACTTCAGAATAAGCTCATCATGGTCACCACATACATTTTGTCGTGCTAACCAACATGTGGTTGGATGGTTAGGAGGACAGTGGTTTCTCGAGCCCACCAAGGTTAAAGTCCCGGTGCTCGCATTTATCTTGTGTTAATTTCAGTATTTTCCGGCGATGTACGTTTGGTGGGAGGAGACGTTCCACTCGACTACGAGGCACCTATGGTGACTTCATAAAATCTCAAGATCATATATGCTGGCCCACTCTCTCGAAGGTGCTCATAGGGGTAGGGTTCGCGTGTGTGCGCTTATAGCGGTGAGTGCTTGCGCGTACATATGAGCCCTTGCGTCTGTACCGTGTTAAACAAATACATGTCATGATTAGACAGTCACTGGCTCACCCGTACAACTCCGTATTTTGTTGATGACACAATCAATTGACCAATCAAACGTTCCACGCGGTGCAACTAGTGTTGCACCATTGGGGCGCGTAACCATGGGGCCCACCTGTCAGCCCGTATATGAAAGAAAGAAATGGTAGTTTGAGTCTGTACTGTGTTAATAAAATAGGAGTACATTTTAGGGTGATCATACGGTCACTGGCTCACCATACAACTCCGTAATTTGTTGATAACACGATCAATTGACCAGTCAAACGGTCCACATTCAGCAGCGCACATTAACATAGGGCCCACCCGTCAGCGCGTATATGAAGGACAGAAATGGTAATAAATTAGTGGTCGGTGGGTATTCGAAGTCGTGAGACCTCTGGTTGGCAGTCACCGACGGTTGGGGGCGTTCATTGGGCGGTGGGGTGGGGATCGCCGGAGAAAAAGCTCGGCGCAGGGGGGGCTAGAGGGATGGCCGGTGCATCGGCGGACCGGCGGTGGGGAGTGGTTTCGGGGAGGGTGGGCCGGCCGTGGGTGGCGGGGGCTGGCGGTTCGGCCGGTGGTGGCTGGCGGCTCAGGGGGGTGGAATTTGATGATAACTGGAGGCCCTTGATTTCGTATCCAACGGCTGGAAAATCTAGTTACCAGAGATGAAAAAGTTAGCCGACTGGCGTGTAGCCTCACCCCGCACGTACACATGCACGCACGCAAGACATGCACACATGCAGGCGTGCAACACTGACACGTACACATAACGTACACACGCACGCATGCTAGCATGCAACACTGACACGTACACATGCACTCATGAACACACGCACGTACGCACCCATGCATGCAACACTGAAACGTACCCATGCATGCATGCAACACTCGCACGCTTGCATGCACACAGCACACGATGCAAGACACACGCTCAACCTATACATGCATGCACCCTTTGTTAAGGACATGTATTGTTACGGGTATTAATCAATCTTATCTGTGATAAGCAGAACATTGATGCTTGCAGCGGTCTTTATGAATCACAACGTATCGAACGGGCTATCAACATAGTAGGCTTATCTACATGAAAAAGATGACGTCACACTCAATGAACAATCATCGGTTTATGAAATGCCCGCTTCTGACCGCCCTAGCCCACCAAAGGTTCCTCTGCTGTGCGCTGCCTGCGTTGGGTCACTGACATGCAGGACATGCACCCAAAGAGCCCACACGTCAGTGGAAGAACAATGCAGTGTCCTAGGTCAGATTTGAGGGCGCCACTCGCTGCACGCCCGGCTGAACACGCCTCCGTGCCGCATTCAAACGCCTCCATGAAACCCGCCCGTGTGGAAGCCGAGAAACCCACTCTGGACACACGTCCGTTCATGACCAGGCCGGCGTTAAATGCAACACCGGCCGAGCTCCTCCCATCCGTCGTCTATTTAATCTCCTATTTAAACGAGGCCAAACGCCGGCCAAGAATCGCACACCTCCGCCGCTCCCCTATCTCCTCCACCATTTTTTCCACTCTTACAATGGCTTACGAAGAGTAGTTATTCCACATCCAAGCCAGCTGGGTAGCCCGCTGGATACGAGCTATGCAGCTCGCTGATCCACCTCCCTCCCCTCGCCCGACGGAGCCAGTTGCCACCCCAAGCCGGTGCACGGTTCAGCAACTCGCTGCTCCATGCCAGCTCAACGAGGAGCAGCGCACGGGCGTTGTTGCTGCCGTCCACGCTGCCGCCTCGTACCACGTCTCTCGTTTTTGTGGCCAAGACTCCCATGCTGGCGGCCGCACCATGCAAGCAGCGACAGAAGCCGGGTGCGCAGAGAGCGACGAGTCGGTGGCCAGCGCCTCCGCGTCTGCCACCATCATCGAGGAGAAGTAGAACACGGGAGGCCGCCTCCGCTTGGGTCCCATGAAGGCCACCGCGGAGGCGACGCCGGCGTACACAGCAGGTGTCTTGCCAGATCCTTTTGTTGCGAGGACCTTCGTCGACCCTGCATGGGCTCCACGAAAGAGGGGAATGTTAGGATGAACTCGAGCCGGTGCTGGCCATGGCGAAGTAGTGGCCGGTGATGAACTCAAACCGGTGTCGGCCACCATCATCTTTGGCACCAGCCAATGATATCAGTTGGGCAGTGGGGAAGCGAGCCATCCTTTGCGCTGAAGCATATACCTCTGGGGCTCCCGGCAGTCCGGTGATCGTGCTGCCGGACATGAGGAACACAAATCGATCGGTGGGCGACCATTTAGGCCAGATATTATATACCTGTGCTGTCCAGAACTAGCACCGCATAGTTCATTTGAATGTAATGAAATCCGTCATGTTTGTATGAAAATCCGGTATTTTATATGATTTCCATCGTTGTTTATATGAAATATCAGTTTGTCTATGTGTTTGCATGAATTTCGTCTGGTTGGTTGAGTTGCTGTCATAATGTATGCGGCTACACTTGGATGGCGTAATTTGTGGGTCGCCGGTCGGTCTGCGGGTGGCTCGGGCGGTGTTGTGGTACAAAAAAACACAGCTCGTGCGAGCTCGTCTCCAACGTGCGCACTGGAGGATGCATGACAGCATGAGCACCCGAGCCATTCCTCGTTCATCAGTGGCAAAGGCACCGGTGGACAAAAGGGTCACCAATATTTTGGCTACCCCAGGCAAGATCCAAACAGCCCCTCCCAACAGATTCAAATCCCTCGTTCGCCGTGGAATTTTGCCATGTGTTGTTTTCATGGACTAGCAAGATGCCCGTGCATTGCACGGAACATCAAGATGCATTTTTTACAAACTCCCGCATGCATGCAAGGGATAATTAATGTCCTCCTTTGCTAGTACCACGAGGCAAACACCATTAATATTGCATCGATTAGTGTTAGTGGCCTTGTATATCTGCAAATTGTAATTTTGATAGTGGCCCCTTGTATATAAAAATGGAGGGAGAAAGATGAGAGATAAGGTGAGGAGGAGTGGGGCGTGGTGGTGACTGGTGGTCGGACTGGGCGGAGGCATGGGGATGGACGGCTCATTATGTCTAGGTTTGTATCTCTCTCACACACACCCATGTAGGTGGGGGATGTGCACGAAGAGAAGAGGTGCACGCATGGCGCACGTACTCCCGTCTCTTTCCCAACCACACCCGCGCGGGTACACGGTGGAGCTCATTTCTGTACGAAAAAGGCAGCCCACGTGGTAATTTGACACGTGTACTGGTTGTCCACTTGGTGGAGGGAGGATCGTCTACCACGGGTGAACAAACAAATTGCGACTTGACGTGTTATGTTAAAAAGAGGCAAACCATGTGGGGCCTACCTTAGAGGCAAGGCTCTATACACTGGAGTACTTTTGATGTGTCCCGTCAACTCGCAGAACGAGGAGAAGCTTGCTTAGTACACCATCTCTCTCGCCCACGGGCGCGATGGCTCGCAGGATGAGGTGAAGCTTGCTTACGAGTAGTAGTAGTAGTAGTAGTAGTAGTAGTAGTAGTAGTAGTAGTAGTAGTAGTAGTAGTAGTAGTAGTAGTAGTAGTATTGTACGCCTTACGCCCGCTCCCTCGCCCACGTGTGCGGTGGCTCGCAGCACGAGGAGAAAATTTTACTACTCCCTCCGTTTACTTCTCGTCCCTACTACGTACCTTGGTTAGTACTCCCTCCATTTACTTATACAAGGCCACTATAAAAAAATACATTTTGCATCTACACAAGGCCACAAATAGTAATCGAGACAAAAGTTACTACTCCCTCCTTTCCAGTTTATGGCTCAATTTCAAAATCTCTCCAACCAAGGTAGACAGTGAGTGGTCGAATTAATTTCGTCGTTTGCACAAGTAATTAGTGCGCTCGTTTTTCTCAAGAAGTTATGTTTACCGAGGCATTAATTAGAACGAATGCATGAATGACCACTAAATTTCCATGAACTTGTACATGCATTGGTTAGTTTCCTCTTGACACTGCTTGCGTCGGGTGATCTAACGCACCTCGAAATCCAACATTTAATGGTACT
This sequence comes from Triticum dicoccoides, assembly GCF_002162155.2. Taxonomy (NCBI): domain Eukaryota; kingdom Viridiplantae; phylum Streptophyta; class Magnoliopsida; order Poales; family Poaceae; genus Triticum; species Triticum dicoccoides. The sequence continues at coordinate 452,238,608 of NC_041383.1, forward strand.
ACTACTAGTATAGTAGAATTGAGACTTATCAAACGGAAAAACGAATGTTTTTTAGATGAGCCCTATAAACCCTAGTGGGTACGTACTCCATAAAAACATATTTTTCCAAAACTAAGTCGCTCCCTTTCATGAATTCTGTAGTATACTCCTCCGTCGACGCTCCCTTTCATGAATTCTGTACTTCCTATCGCCGACATGTGGGACATATAGCAACCGGGTCGACGTGTCAAGCACCAAATAACAGTGCAGAACAGCAGGGGGGACGCACCCCACTCGTACCGGCACAGTAGTAGTAATGAGCAATGAGACGTCAAATCACAATGCCGCACCTTCCCAGACGGACGAAGCAACCATTATTTCACACTTCGGTTCGCCATCATCTCAAACCACGTAGTTTTGCTTCTGCCTCAAGAGGGACACGCGCATCGCCTTGGTACATCATGACATGTGGGACCGCATGACAGGCCATGCTCCCCCGTTGATCGCTCGGTAAAATCACCTCATTTTTACTATACTTCCTCCGTATCGGTTTACTACATGGCATGCACGTCGTTCTAGGTTGAGAATTTAACTGGCTATATATGTGATGAAGAGTACTCTAGCCTTTTAAAAAATGTATACTTTTGTACAGTAGTACTATCGATGGATTGCGCCATGGAGCAAAAATTGAAATTAAAAAATAGGTGGTACATATAGAGATCGCTCGTCACCAAATTATGCATATAGTACTATTAAAAAAGCTAGTACGTGCTTAATTGGGGTGGTAAATTCTATTAAAGAAATACTAGTAGTATGTACATACTGAAGAGTTAAAGTAACGAGAAGAAACATAACATAGTTCTGCTCGGGGCTCAGCACAACACACCCCTCAAATTAAACTAAGCACACCTGAAATTAAATTATGCAACTAATCCGGTAGACACTGCCTTAGAAGTTTAGAACCACCATGAGCAACGACACTGCCACCTTACTCGGAGTACTCGTCCATGTCCTCGACTTTGTCCTTGTCCCTCTTCCTCTTGGCCGATACTTCTTTGCTTGAACCGCACACTTGGCTGTTGCTCTTCATCCAACCCTTGTAGATATTGAAACAAAGGTAGCCATCCATTGCAAAGTAGTGGATGTGGTCTATATCTAGTACATTTCGCTGCCATGCATGACGATGAAACGTGTAATGAGGTTTCTCCAGTTTACAGTATGAAGGATGAACCATGGATCCTGCCAGGGTCAGCATTGAAGGCCGACGAGAGGGCAGCAGCCGATTCTTCTAGAGGTCGAAGGGGTTGCCTACAACGAGGCCTATCCGACCCATGACTTCTTTGTCGTTCTTAAAGTCTACAGTAACGAATTTCACTGTTTTGTCCTTGAGGAAGTTCTTAAAATCCTGGCACTCAACGTCGGCATGGCATATGTGGTAGACCAAGCAAACGTTATGTACGCAAACCTGGATCACGGCGGGCTTCTTCCTCTCTTCGTCCTTTAGATCCTTCTCTCGTCCCAAGACTGTGGTGTACTCAACATCTAGCCCAGCGACCCACTCATCATCTGAGTTTTCGAACATGCGTCTGAAGCGAGAAAGGCATCCTTTCACCGTCGCAAAAGAACGGGTGTGGATGACGTCGAACTCATGGCCGGTGATGGTTCTAACCTTGTACTCACCGCCGATCGTGGAGATTTGGGACGCCATGGATTTGGAAGGACAGTTAGGATTAGTGGAACTGCCGTAATGTGAATGGACGGGACGACTAGGAGCGAACCGCCGTAGTATTGAAGGACGTGCGGGGATGAGTAGGAGTGAACTGCCAGTGTGCGAACGGCAGGGTAGTGGCTTTCCATTCTCCCATGATACGGGCTTCCGAGAGCCCTTGGATCTGAGATCGAATGGTTGCATGGCGTGATTCTAGACCTATGGGTGAATATCCTATCCTGGAGGGTTATTCTGCAAATTTTCAGCAACTTAGCACACTACCGTTTGATCTCAGATCCAAGGGCTGCCAGCAGCCCGCATCATGGTCGCGCCTACCATGACCGTCGCGTCGCTCGCGCGGTCGCGCTTGGAGATTTAACATGGTGCGTTAGGCTATCTGATGTTGGCATGTCATACATAGTCATCACTTAGTCACTCATACTACAACAAGGTTGGCTATAAGTGTATTTATTTTTACTTCTCTGTATCTCTTTCTTCGTACTCCCTCCGTCCCATAATATAAGAACGTTTTTGACACTAGTGTAGTGCCAAAAACGTTCTTATATTATGGGACACAGGGAGTACTAGTATTTATTGCATTTGCCAAGGAGTGACCTCTTCCAATGAAATGGTGTTGCTAAGTTTTCTTCATTTAATTAGCTATAGACTCAAAATTGTCTTTTCACCTAGGTACACGCGCTTAGCACTGTTTCTTCCTTGGGTCACCAAACTAGTCTCTCTCTTCTTGATTAACTTGCCACATCAGACTTTATGCCTATGTGGCAAGCTTAGCACCTGTAGGAGCAAGTAAAAGTAAGTACAATAGTGCGCTTTACATGGCATTTTTGCATATGTGGAGGAAAGAGAGGCAAGGAAAAAGTGGAGAAGTGGGCTCTCATGCAAGTGCCAGCCTCTACTACATGGTGGAGCATTGGGAGAGGCACCTGTATGGAGGTGGTCAGGAATCAGGAGACTCACGCCGGTCGTAGCGTCGTAGTTAAAATGATAATGGCAAGTCAAATCACGGGGCCCCACCTGTCCAGCAGTAACTCGCTGTCAAATCACACAGCCCTACGTTTGCAGCAGCCTACTCCCTCGTCTTTTCGCATCTCTATCGAACCGACTAGGCGGAACTGCCCCGCCTACCGCGTAGGAAAAGCCCCGCCCTCGACTTTTAAATACAACTACATCCGCTTAAGAATCCAATGATATACTTTTTGTGACATAGTAACTCATATTTAGTTAGTCAAATGGATGACCTAGAACTACGTGCAGGCCCTATAAACCGAGACGCCTAAAAATAAAAAACCGAGATGGAGAGGGTAGTTCAGCATGTATCTTTTTAGATCAATATAGTCGGGCTTCACCAAGGAGCAAAACCAAGTGGTAGGCTGCTACTGTCGTGTTGGCGTAGCAACTCAAGCAGGGTCAGTCCACACACGAAATGGCGACACACTTAACAGGACCCCTTTGGCCAACATGTGGCTCATCCACCATCTTGTTCCACGTGCGATGCACCAAATTACAGTTCGGAGCAGCGGTTGGAATTGGAGGCCCCCGGTCATAGCGCCGCAGTAGTAGAAAATGAGCAATGAGGGGTCAAATCACAAAGCCCCACCTTTGCCGCATTAAGCTGGATGGACGAAGCAACCATCATTTCACTCTAGGGCGCAAGAGCATAAGGAAAAGAGAAAACAATGATGTGTGAGGCAGCTACCTAGGGCACCCTAGGGTAGGGGTCTCCACTATAGATCCTTTTTTTGAAAGCGCCTCCACTACAAATCGGCTTCTCCCTCGTCCTCTTGAAGAAAACCGATGATGAGTGCGGCGGTAGGGTTTGTAGGAGTACTACAGCGTGCGGGGCCACGTCGTAGTAAACGGGTTCGAGTCGACGCCTTAAATATGTGTGGGCCGCTTAGTTTTACGGGAATGAGGCAGCATTTTGGGTTCGGGGACCAGTGGAGATATAGTACGTACAAAAAATTGTGGACGTACGTTCGACCAAAAGGAAATCATGCATGGGCCCTGCATTTTGATATACCCGGGGCCGTGTGAAATTTTCTACTCTACTCAAAACTAGTAAGCTACACATGTATTGAATGCATGAGATTTTGAAACCAAATTATGAATAAATACACACTATAGCATGTAAAGCTTCGAGTCATATATGCATGATGTAGATGTTCGTTTAGTTCTTATAGTTCATCTCATTCAAAATCAATTAGTTTTATAAAAATGTTAAGATTCATGGGGTTGTGCATTGTAAATCATAAAGTAAAAAAATAATGGAAATGCATTTAGAAAAAATAATCAATTATGATACAGAAGATTCTAGAACAAATGAGAAGTGCTTGTGTTTTGAGGTTTGTGCATTATTCTTAAGTTCAACCATGGAGTCTTCTAAATTGTACGTGTGGCAGATCTGGTGGAATGTTGATGATATCCAACGGCCAGTAGTGCTCGGATTTGCCTATCTCTACACTGTCGGACTAGCTTCATCCAGCGACCATCTTTCAAAGTTATTGGCACACTATATAGTTCTTGTGCCATAGTTGCATGTTTTGGAAAAAATCTACTAGTGGGTTGTACTATCTATTTAGGAATAGAAGATGTATACATGGAAGTTGTAGGGAAAGAGATGACATGGAGCACCTCAATTCCTATGAGTAGGGATTGGAAAAGAGATGTCATTTGGTTCACATCATAGGAACTTTTCTATTGAATCTAGAGATTACATGTATCTCAATTCCTATGAGGAGGGATTAGAAAAGAGATGTAACTTGGTTCATATCATAGGAACTTTTCTATTGAATATACGCTAATGTTTATTTTCCTTTGAAATTAAGGGAGTATAGGAATCCATTCATATGAACCAAGTGGCTCTAAAGCTATAGAAATGATACCATGTTTATTTCCTTTGAAATGTGGAGTATATGAATCTATTCCTATGAACCAATTGGCTCTAAAGGAAAAAATCTTATAAAAATCATATCATATAGAGTTCCTATGATATTCCTCGACACTAAAGGATGGTTGAAATTGCTGCGGGGATACGATGGTCTTTATTTGTAGACTCCTCACACATCTTTATAGTTACCTCTCGAAGATGAATGAAATGATATATACAGGGTATTCTACATGTGCAATTTGGTACACGAGAACTCGGTAAAAGTTTGCGAGGTTCGAATTTTCAATATAGCTATATGCACTGCATTTCGGAACGGAGGGAGCATACGGCAGTTGCTAACACTCACGTGGAAGATTTGTGTGTAGGAGGAGTGGCTGTTCTGTTAAATGACATGTCAGAACTGACACTATCGGATGCCGATCTAACGGTTCTTATGGCGTTCGTCAGGAAAAGGCTTGTGGTGAACGTTTGTCGGATAATGATTTACGGACACAGACATTGCATTGATACGTGCCCCCTCTCTCTCACGCACACGCACCCTCACGAGTCACGACTCTCCCGAGTCCTCTCGCAGACTCGCACGTCGCACCCACCGTCTATCTGCAGGTAGACGTCACGCACATATGTGCTCTTCACACCCTACCCTCAGAACTTCTAAAAAACAAAAGACGACGCACACATTTTATTTTAGCTCACATGTCACACACTTATACTATTACTCTTGCGGAGAACGTTCTTTGGGCATAGTATATTGTACTCTCACGAACAGAAGCGGTGCACGCTGTCGGCGTTCTGGGAACTGGGGTCCCCAGACTTGCCTGCCTGCGGCCTGCGGCGTGGCTCGAAGGAGGCCCAGCGCAGCCCATCTTCATCAACACAAGCTCAAGACCCTCGCGAGGGGCCAAGCCTCGCGGGGCGGACGACAAGGAGCTTACTCAGGCACGGCCTCGTTAGGCTGGCTCATGAGGAGGCGGAGAGTTCAAGGCAGGGTACCTCGTGAGGTGCCCATGACGCAAGCCATGACGACCAAGGGCGCCAGTCGGGCGCCAGCCCGCGCAGTGTCCTCCTTTCCTCTTTGGCGCAAAGGGGGCAAGCGCAGGCGAGAGCATCGGACAAAGGTGTCCATTTCGGTGCAACAAGACCAAGACCAGCCCAACGGCCGGAAGGAAGTCATTGTGGAGCCCAAGCCGGCGTCACCACCAGAGCCTTTGACAGGCGAGGACCAACTTTAGTCAGGATAAGTGTACCCGCTGTTCCCCTTCAAAATGGCCAATTGTTGGCGCCCTTCCTGCTCAATATTTGGGAAGAGGCCCAGGGCCTTTGCCTATAAATAGGACTAGCCACCCTCAGGGACCGGGATCCGCATCTAGAGATCAGCCCGAGAGAGACAGAGAGATAAGCGAGTGAACTCACCCTAGCAGTTCATCGCACCCGTTCAAGAACAGCCCCTCGCGAGGCTGTTCTGCCTCGTATTGTTCATCATCAATCCCTAGAGGCAATCCACACACCACACACTGGAGTAGGGTATTACACCACAATGGTGGCCTGAACCACTATAAATCTTGTGTCTCTTGTGCTGTTCAGTTTGGTAGTTTAGGTCCCAGCGGTTCGGAGAGGAGCGAGTCGGTAGAGGGTTGAATCTCCGCGTGCACCCCAGTGTTCGAACCTCAAGGGTCTGCCGGAACCCGAAATCCGACATTTGGCGCGCCAGGTAGGGATGCGCCAGAGTTTGCCTTCCGTCGTCTCGTTCTTCCCCGACCGCCGCATCCATGTCTGACGCTCGTCGGGCTCGCGCCGAGCGCCGAGCCGCCCTCGCTTCCCATGTCGCCCAGACGGCTCCCGTCGGCGGGCGCCCTCGTCGTTCCCCGTCACCCGCCGTCAACACCGCCACCGGCCCGGCGAGGAACGAACAGCAAGCATCGTCCCAGCACCCGTCCATGAGGCGGGACGGCCGCACTGCCACGCCCTCGCTCACCCCCGCTGGTTCATCGTCACGCGCGCCCCACGCGGCCATGGAGGCCCGAGCTGCGCTCATCGCGGCAAACGAGCTCCTGCGCTACCGCCCCATCGATGATGTCTACGAAGAGTGGCTCGACCGAGTCGCCGAGCTCGTCCGCACCGCCGGAGGCGTCCCCGCACCGTCCTTCTCGCTGCACGGCACCCCGCCCTGCGCGGGCAATGAAGCTCCTGGGGCGCCTCAGCCGCCTCCTCCTCAAGAAGGCGCCCTGGCCCCAAGGCGCGCGGCCCCTGGGCGGAACCCACTCCTTCAGGCGCCAGCGCGGCAAGAGCAGAGCTGCCAAGAAGTCCCTCGCCCTCGAGAAGCTGCCCGAGCGCTCCCTGCTCCAGCACGTCAAGACCCTGCGCTGCCCCCAACCGCGGCGCATGTGGACCCACAGGACCAAGCTCACCATCGCCCAAGGCCCCCTGTGGCCACGGCGGGCTGCCGCGCCTTCACCCCCGAGTTGCGCAGCGTCGCGTGGCCCGGCAAGTTCAAGCCAGACCTGCCTCCTCGCTACGAGGGCACGGCTGACCCTGCGGGGTTCCTCCAACTCTACAAGTTGGGCATCGAGGCCGCCAACAGGGACGAAAAGGTCATGGCGAACTAGTTTCCCATGGCACTCAAGGACGAAGCTCGCACATGGCTCCTGAATCTGGCCCCAGGCACGATCTCCTCCTGGGGCGAGATGCGCACCCGCTTCATCGCCAACTTCCAGGGTACTTGTGACCGGCCACCCGCCGTGAGCGACATGCGCCGTATCAAGCAGCAACCAGGGGAAACCCTGCAGAAGTACATCCAGCGCTTCAACAACGCGCGCCTCAAGATCCCCAGGGTAACGGAGGAGGCCATCATCTCAGCCTTCTCCGACGGCGTGCGCGACGTCAAGATGAAGGAGGAGTTGGCGATGCATGAAGACCTATGCACCTCCTTGGAGCTGTTCAAGTTGGCGACAAAGTGCGCCAGGGCTGAGGAGGGGCGCCTCTCCCTCCTTGAGCTGCCTGCCGTGGACCCCGAAGAGAAGAAGCCCAAGGCCAAGGACGTGAAGCGCAAGGGAGCTGCCGAACTCGCAGCCGAGCCAGACACCAAGCGGGGCAGAGATCAGCCTGAATCCTCCAAGGGCAGTCGGTACTGCGTGTACCACGACCTCCACACCCACAACACCAATGAGTGCCAAGAGCTCCGGGCCGTGCGTGAGGGAAGGGTCAGCAGACGTCCCGACCGCAATGACCGGGGCTACTGCCGAGGAGGAGGAAGGAATCTAGGACGTTGGGAAGACCGCGGCCCATGCCAAGGGTGGCACGACCAGCCTCGCGAGGATCGCTGGCAGGACCCGCCTCGCAAGGGGGGCTGGAGGGATCAGCCTCACGAGGATCGCCCGCAAGGGAACGCAGGCCTCCCTCCGCTGCCGCCACAGCCAAGGAGAAATGAAGACCGTCATCAGGACGAGGGGGCTGGGGGCTTCCAGGAACCATGCGCAATCGCCTGCATCCTGGGCGGAGCTCAAGCCCCAGCCTCTCAGCGCATCTTCAAGCAGTTCGCCCGTGGAGTAAGTGCAGTCCTCCCCAAGCTCGAGGCCACGCGCCCTCTCAGGTGGTCGGCATGCGCCATCACATTTAGCTCAGCGGATTAGCTCAAGTGTGCGGCCACAGCCGGAGTCCTCCCGATGCTTTGTTCCCCAATCATCAGCAACGTGCTAGTCACCAAGACCCTCATCGACGACGGAGCAGGGCTCAACGTCCTGTCCGTGGAAACATTCAACAATCTTCAAGTGCCCTACAGTCAGCTTCAGCCAACCAAGCCCTTCTCCGGAGTCACCGACAGCTCCACGGTCCCGATAGGGTAGGTCCACCTTCCTGTCACCTTCGGGGCACGCGACAATTACCACACCGAGCTCATCGACTTCGACGTCGCCCACATTCGCCTACCGTACAACGCCATCCTCGGGTACCCGGCGCTGGCCAAGCTCATGGCCGTAACCCGCCACGGTTACAACGTCCTCAAGATGCCAGGAAGCGGCGGGGTCATCAGGGTGCCCTGCGAAGAGAGGGACGTAGTGTGCTCCCTAGAGAGAGCCTTTCAGGCTGCATCGCTGGAAGACCTGGACAGCGGAGGCAGGAGGCTTCCCGAGGCCGCCCCCAAGAAGAAGAAGACAACGACCGGCCCGGCCCCTCAGGAGGCAGGCCCCTCTAGGCCCGCGCCTGCTCAGGGGGAGCCTCCATCCATCGCATAGGGAGGCGCGCCCGGCGCCCTCCTCAGGCAGGGCTCGGGGGCTCTCCCCTGGAGGGCCGCCGACATCACCAAGGTCACGAGGGAGGTGCTTGGGCACCACGTGGAGGCGTGCTTCGAAGCACGTTTCCCTCAAGAAGGAGCAAGGCAAGGAGGGCCAAACCCTTAGGAGTTCGTCAGTGAGGCCATTCAGGAGTTACAGGAGTCAAGGGTCATGAGAGGCAGCCGCTGCCTACCTGCCGTGGCCCCCCACCCAGGCGAGGATGGTGGGCTGCGTGTCTACATCGACATACCGGGGCTCAACCGAGCCGCGTCTCAAGAGCGCCTCTGGCCCTCACGAGTGGGACGTTGCGAGGGTCCGCCCCATAGCTACGTGCGCATGCCCTTAGGCTTGCCAAACGCGGCTGCTGCACACCAACATCTCATGAGGGCCATCCTGGAGGCTCAAGAGATCAGGCGTGCCGCAGCCCTGGCGAAGATGGAGATGGCCCGCGAGGAGCCACCAGCGCCTCCGGAGCCTCCCGAGGCCTCAGGGCCTGGGGGCTCGTGAGGATCGGCTCCCGCAGCCCACCGAGTCTGCTACACCAACACCCCTTCGTCTCCAGCGTCATCAGGTGACATCTTTCAAGTTTTCATTTCCAGCTGGGAGCGCCCTCAGGGCCGCATTATTCCCAGGCCGCGTGGGTCCGCCCCTGTGGCATGTATCCCCTTTTATTTTCATGCCCTTAGCTTACCTTGTTGGGGGCGCCCCTCGGGCTGCATCATCCCCAAGCCACTCGGGCCAGTCCCAGCGGCATGTATCCTTCTTGCACTTATCTTAGGGCTATGCTTTCAATCCACCATGCTTGTTATTTGGTGCCTTTTTCTCCTGGGTGTCGGAATCTTGGGCGTTAAAGGGGGTGCCTGAGCATCGCGACTCAGGGATCCTACCGGCTCTCCGGCCCTCACCCTCTGGTCTTGTCCATGGCATCGCGACCTGGCATGCCAGCGACGGCTGAGATCAGCCCGAGAGACAGGACCCGAGGACATAGAGTTTCGTCATCCAACCCAGCTTGCGCGTTAAAGGGGGGGTGCCTGAGCATCACGACTCAGGGCTCCTACCGGCTCTCCGGCCCTCACCCTCTGGTCTTGTCCATGGCATCGCGACCTGGCATGCCAGCGACTGCTGAGACCAGCCCGAGAGCCGGGACCCGAGGACGTAGAGTTTCGTCATCTAACCCAGCTTGCTCGTTAAAGGGGGGGTGCCTGAGCATCGCGACTCAGGGCTCCTACCGTCCCTCCGGCCCTCACCCTCTGGTCTTGTCCATGGCATCGCGACCTGGCATGCCAGCGACGGCTGAGACCAGCCCGAGAGCCGGGACCCGAAGACGTAGAGCACCGGCATCTGGCCAAATTTGCAGGAACACACTCGAAGATAAGGCCCAGAGCCAGGCGCAACCCGCCTTGAGGTAGGGCCCCGTGAGTCCCGCGCTGGCTCACGGGTACCCAACGCACCTCGCGAGGCTTTTCACGCCCCTTGGCAGCAACTAACGGCTGACTGACGATTGTCGCGACAAACCCTCGTTCCTTCTGTGATGAGCCTGCAGGGCCCCTCCAAGGAGCGTCGCCAAGCAACCCCGCATCAACCAAGGCATGGATCTGGCGCCGCGCCTGGGAGCGTTTTTCTGACCCTCGAGATAAGTCACTCTCTGGAAGCATTGGTTATTGCAGCACTGCCCCCGCACCAAGTGCAATCCCGTGTTAGCAACATCGCTCTCCTTTCTCACCGAACGATGGCTGCTTGAGCGCTAAGGGGGACCTCCTGAGCATCGCGACTTAGAGGCTCTTACCAGACCTCGGGCCGCTCACCTCCTGGCCTTGACCACGGCATCGCGACCTGGCATACCAGCGACGGCTGAAGCCGCCTTAGGACTGGGACCTGTCGGCGCAGAGCATCAAGCCCTCGTAAGGTCTGAAAGGAGAAAACTAAGCTAAAACGGAATAAGCACCTCGCACCGCTTCACAATAAGGATCATATTGACAGACGGAGCTACAAGCATCTGACAAGCCCCCGTGGGGTATATTCTTGGCTCCTCGCAGGAACAAAAGGCGCGAATCCTAAGGAGTCCTAACTACAGGGGCATCACGGCAGACGCCATCATCAACAGTGGGCCGCCCAGCACCGACGCCAACCCCATCCAGATCAGAGGCGGCGACGGCTTGACGAGTCCGCCCTGCTCTGGGAACGGCGCAGGCTCGGGGGCTCGTAGCTGTCATCGCTCGTCTCCGGAGTCGCGAAGAGCTCGGCGGAGTCGCTTGATCCTACGGCGCCTCCATCGCCTGAGGAGCGGCCAAGGGAGCGGTCGGCCGGCCTCCGTCTCGCTGCAGTAGGGTCTCGACCGCCTCTCCTGGGGCAGCACTCCAGCCGGCGACCCTCCGCATCGAAGACCTTGAAGGACATCACCGAAGCACCGTCGTACTCCAGATGGATCGTGAGGGCACCCCTCGCCCTGCAGACTCGGGCGACCTCGCCCCAGCGTCGAGTCATGAAGACCTCGCCCGGGGCAACGACCGCGACCTCCGCCCCGGTCGCGGGGGTGCTGCAGCCGGTGTGCTGCAGCCAAAGCCCGAGGGGTTCCCCCCGCCGGACCACGAAGGCGAAGAAAGAGGGGAGACGAATCCAAGACTTAGGAGGCGTGGCGGCGTGAAGCACGAACTCTTGGCAGGAGCCCTCGGCGTGGACTGCAGGAGGGAAGACGCACACCTTCGTGACCCGCCGACGTCGGCGGCGGCGCCGCTCGTGGCGTTCGGCGTCGACTCCTTCTGAGCCGCCAATGTGCGCGTACAAGGGAAGAGGGAACCTGGTGGTGGCCGTCGCACCAAGGTCTTGACGCTTCCTGGCGAGTGCCCTCGCCCTGACACCAGAGGGCAGGCCGCTTCTTCGGGGGAAGCAGGTCAGGATCCTCTTGGGGAGCCTTTCCCTTCTCTTCCGCGGAGAACCGGCGGATCGGAGCCATTGCAGCAAGACGGAGCAAGGCCCAGGAAGGAGGATAAGCAGAGGGATAGACCGGAAGGGCGCGCACCATTCTGTACTTATAGCCAGCGAAGGCCAACCATCGACCTCCACGATCACAGGTAATCATGACACGCTTTGCATGCAGGGACTTGTCGAATCCGTGCAGTTACCAAGGTGTCGTGGGGAAGCAGAGGCGCCCACATCCAATCAACCGCCACGCGGCGCCCTAGGCCGCAGGCTGTTAGGGCCCGCGACGCTTCGCACTTGCCCTTTCGCCTCTCTGCTCGGCCAAGTTCGGGCGTGCCGTGGGCCCGGGGGCTACTGTCGGCGTTATGGGAACGGGGGTCCCCAGACTTGCCTGCCTGCGGCCTGCGGCTTGGCTCGAAGGAGGCCCAGCGCAGCCCATCTTCATCAACACAAGCTCAAGACCCTCGCGAGGGGCCAAGCCTCGCGGGGCGGACGACTAGGAGCTTCCTCAGGCACGGCCTCGTCAGGCTGGCTCATGAGGAGGCGGAGAGTTCAAGGCGGGGTACCTCGTGAGGTGCCCATGATGCAAGCCATGACAACCAAGGGCGCCAGTCGGGTGCCAGCCCGCGCAGTGTCCTCCTTTCCTCTTTGGTGCAAAGGGGGCAAGCGCAGGCGAGAGCATCGGACAAAGGCATCCATTTATGTGCAACAAGACCAAGACCAGCCCAACGGCCGGAAGGAAGTCATTGTGGAGCCCAAGCCGGCGTCACCACCAGAGCCTTTGACAGGCGAGGACCAACTTTAGTCAGGATAAGTGTACCCGCTGTTCCCCTTCAAAATGGCCAATTGTTGGCGCCCTTCCCGCTCAATATTTGGGAAGAGGCCCAGGGCCTTTGCCTATAAATAGGACTAGCCACCCCCAGGGACCGGGATCCGCATCTAGAGATCAGCCCGAGAGAGAGAGAGAGAGAGATAAGCGAGTGAACTCACCCTAGAAGTTCATCGCACCCGTTCAAGAACAGCCCCTCGCGAGGCTGTTCTGCCTTGTATTGTTCATCATCAAGCCCTAGAGGCAATCCACACACCACACACTAGAGTAGGGTATTACACCACAATGGTGGCCTGAACTAGTATAAATCTTGTGTCTCTTGTGCTATTCAGTTTGGTAGTTTAGGTCCCAGCGGTTCGGAGAGGAGCGAGTCGGTAGAGGGTTGAATCTCCGCGCGCACCCCATTGTTCGAACCTCAAGGGTCTGCCGGAACCCGAAATCTGACACACGCACACACTAGTTCTCTCACACCCACTCGTGGGTACACGTAGGAGCGCATTTTTTTGAAGCTGGTACAACAAAATCACTCCACTATACATAAAAGCAGGAGCCTTAGTGCTTGCTTTACTAGGGTTCCTCTCGTTCACTCTCTCATGCTCTCCAGATCTAAGCAAGACATAGGTGGCCACACTCTCTCTCTGCTCACGGCTGGTCACAAATCCGGCCGGACAACCTCGACCGGGGTAGGGGTGTAGGTGCATCGTTCACGCTGTCGTCGGCGGCGAGGGAGGAGACCAACGGCTGCCCACGCGTCCTGATCGGTGGCCGTGTCGTTCTCTCCGAGAGAGCGCCGGCTCGGGAGGGCCTCCGACCCCTTCTTCATCACTGCGGTATTATGGCCAAGATGCGGCCTCCCGACGCCGTCTTTGCCACATGCCGACGACCCTCAGGTATATATTCCTTCGAAACCTGCCTTGCTCTACTGCCCCAGCTCACTTCGTGTGAATCCTTTTCTACTTCCGTCTGCTATTCCAAAGCCACCTAGACTTCTACTATTATTAGAGGTAAAGCTAGTTCATACAATCGACTCTAAGCGTTAGTTCAAACGGGGAAGAAAGTGGGAAAGTTGTAGCATGAATCTAGGACTTGGTTCTATGACGAAACAGGGGAAAGTAGTAGATACATGCTGTCCCTACACCCATATCGCTACCGTTAATGTAAAATCACATGAAGCATTAAGCAATGCCACCTAATGTCACTATAAGTAATTGTCGGAGTAATGGGCCACGGGTAGGCTAACCCGGGGCCCAGGACCTTTCAAGACATCAGGGCAGGCCGCGCCCCTCAGGCCGAGTCCCAGGAGCGACTCCAAAATATGCCGAGTCCCAGACGACGACTCCAAGACAAGCCGAGTCCCAGACGGCGACTCCGAGATAAGCCGACTCCAAGCTGGCGACCTCCAGAGAGGCCGACTATGGAGAGTCGGCCCATGACTCCTCCCTCATCTCGAAGTACGATGCGGGGTACGGTCACGGCGTGGCCGTTCCCCCCAGCTTACGAAGGGCCGGCATGGCTACAGTGAGCCGTATCACTGGAAGATCTCCGGCGAGGCGCGACACTGTTGCCATGCCTGCCCTGACCTTAGCCACAGTGCGCAATGCACTGTGCCCACGACGCCAGCCTGTATGACCCAAAGGCGGCAGGGCCACCTGTCAGTGGGTGGGCCGAAGGCGGCCTGAGCGCCCCGAAGACGGACCTGTGGGAGTCGGCCGACTCCTCCCCAGGGCCCCACCAGCCATTAACCAGATAGGATGGGGAATGGCGACAATGATCGCCCGATAGACGGCGGCACTGTTGCCACGACCCAATGACCAAGCCTGCGTCATCAGGAGTGCCGCTACAGTATCAAGCCTGTCCGCGGGACCGGCCAGTCGGCGGGCCCCAGAAGCCGGCGGGGAGGACGGCGGCCTGAGAGACAGACGGCTGGGACCCGCGCCCAGCCGGATTACTATTGTACCCCCGGGGGGTAGGCCTATATAAACCCCCCGGGGCATCCATGCAAAGGGTTCGGACCTTGATAGAGATAGACCAGATAGCATAGGAAGGAGGGAGCTAGCATTGCCCTCTCCGGCCTCCCGATACAGCTCCAGGAGCACCATTGTAGTCACTTTGCCTTAGTGATCATGCGGAGACCCCACAGAGCAGCAGTAGGGGTGTTATCTCCTAGGAGAGCCCTGAAGCTGGGTAAGTTCCGCCAGCGTGCATGTCTTCGCCTCATCCCGCTTCCAGGCACCGGCGACGTTCTACTCGCTCCCACCATGATAAGCCATCCTTTGGCATATGTCGTACCCAACCCCCAATAGTAATGTTCTAGTGCCGTCGATAAATTGAAGCAATGCCACCACCATTTTATGAAGTGCTTCCGTCTTGCTTTATTTCCCACGAATTGTGTTTTTGCAGTTACACTTAAATCTCACACTGCTAACATTGCTTCATCCCAATGGAACTGCACAAATTTGATTGCACATTTACTGACCATGTGCTACTCTCATGACAGTAATACTAATGCTATTGTTCTGCATGTTAATCTAGTGGCATTGTTGATGTGATGTGATGCTACTTACTTAAGGACTCTTCATACTGTCAATCTAGTGCCAATTATAACACAATAGATGCTGATGTTAATCATACGCCACTGCAAATATCTGTCACTGTTTAAATAACCATATTTCGTATTTGCGCAAACAGGGATGTCTGTCTCCATATCATTTCGGGATGTCTGTCTCTGTATCGTTTCTGTCCACGCAATCAAAAGCACACACCTCAGTTTTAGTACAACTGCGCAAAATGAGATGGCTATCTCTCGTTGTCGTCGTCTAACCTCCCGTCTTCAAGGTATCCCTACATTGGTAGTAACTAAGGTAGAATGACCAACGCAATCTAAAAGAAGATGATTCGTACATTTTACTTCCTGATTCCAGTGCAGGGATGAGCGAAAACAACTGCATCCTAGTCCGGGATGCACTTTCTACCAGTTCATCCATAGACCAAGGACTAGGTGGCACGGCTGCACGGCGGTTTTTTGGACAGGTGCACGGACAAGAGGCATTGTGGTCTGCTTATTTCTGCAAATAATGGTGCTTAAATTTAGTGGAATGCACAAGAACTTCACCTGGTCAGTACACTTCATGGTTCAGTTCAGCACTCCAGCTGAGACCACACTTATAATTGGTTATTCTGGAATGAGAGAACCTAACCCTGGATGGTGG
Organism: Triticum dicoccoides; assembly: GCF_002162155.2. Lineage (NCBI taxonomy): Eukaryota > Viridiplantae > Streptophyta > Magnoliopsida > Poales > Poaceae > Triticum > Triticum dicoccoides. Next base: position 452,254,428 of record NC_041383.1, read on the forward strand.
CAACAAGAAAAAACCAGAGTGAACTCCATGAAATTAAGCATGCCTGGAGGCCCTTTGCTCAGAGAAGCCTTGCTTGTTTTTTCCTGATTTGTAAACCTTCTCACAACTTTGTCTTTTGCTGTGAACTTGTATATGTTTGTTATGTTCTATGAATCATTGAGATGTATAAAATTTCTTAACTTATGCTTTTCAAGTTTTTTATGGAGACGAGTTTAATGTGAGTGTTCTACATGAGCGCTGGACTAGCGTGTGAACGTTTGGAATTTATTACATTGTGGCCTCAATTAACTGCATGAACCACTGTAACAAGATACGTAGTTGCTTATATGTCAGACAACAGATTGTTGATTGTTAGCTGGTCGATAGCCTAGTGTTGAAGCGAGCTGAGCCAATGTGCCGTGTTTTGCACAACTGCTTACAAGTGGGGTAGCACCAACAGTGTTTACAAGTACTTATGTAATACATCGGCGCACAGTTCTCGAACGAGTGCTCTATTTCATCAAAACACACACTGCTCGTATGATAAACCGTGACAACTTATGTCTTACCATGCCATATTCATGAAAAAACTAGTGAGGACGCATCTGTTTCGGCAACAATTACGATGGTTCTCACATGATTCACGGGCACACAAAAGTAGCAGCAGTTCCCATAGACGGATTCAAACAGAGTACTAACCCCAGAGGGGTCGATAACAGGCAAGGTTCGGATAATTAGACACAATCCAAACTACTATTACACACTAGCTGGGGCAACTATTTCATGCCTCGATCTAATTTGGGCTGGACACAAGACAGACCTTGCCATGAACATCATCGAGGATGTCCCGTAGCAGCTCAATCCTGTGAACCTTCATGAAGACAACCTTGTGGCCTTGCCACTGATAAACTTGTTTGTGGAGGCATGCCATGTCATCTTCCTGCGTAAGCTTGACAAGAACAGTATGCCTCACAAACGAAGGAGTAGCTTTGAACGTCTTGTGCTTCAGTACACCCTGGACAACACGCCTGACAACAGTGAGGCTGGAATACAACTCTTCATTGGTATAACCGCAAATGGCTTCCAGGATCCAACAGCCTAAGAACTGTGTTTTCCCAGTGTGTATATTCAGGTCATCTGCCTCATAGCGAGTGACATGTACAACCACACAATCCTTGTCTGCATCAGGGCTCTAATTGAAATAGAAACAAATTCTGAATTACTTTTCAGTATAAGAAACACAAGTTATTTAGACCACTATGTATAGCATGGAATCGAAGCTAATAAAATTTTGCATTATTAATCACCACATACTTAGATGAAAAACCACAATCGAGATCAGCAAAGAAGGCAATCACCTTGGGCAGCTTAGCGGGGGGGGGGGGACACATCCTCGAAGGGGGAAAACTGCTCCTGCAGTGCCACGAGGGCTGTAACCTCAAACGGGGCATTGACCATCTCAGTAGTGGCTGTGAGCGTATGTGGGGTCGGCTCAGTGGCTGCCTCCATCTTCTTGGAGCTCTCTGTCTTGTGGGGATCAGCCTCCCGCGTCTACTCCAATATCGGCAGATCTTTGCCTGGTTCTCCTTGGTCCATCATGAAACTGACGAATACTAGGAGACCACTGAAAGGAAAACACAATCGCAATGACAATGGAACAAAAAAGAGAGTGAGGATCGGTTACTGCTTTGCAAAAATTCTTTTTTTTCTCTGAACGAAAATATACCAACATCACGGATCTGCTTACCTTCCCTTTGTTGGGAGAGAAGAACTGTGGCAGATGCGAGTGTTGCCTTTCTTGAAGACGATGAGGGAGAAGGGGATTCAGCAAAGAGTGAAATGATGGTTGCTTTGTCCGTCAAACTTAGACTGCGGGGAGGTGGGGTTTTGTGATACGATGGCTCGTTACTGCCGCGATATGACCGGGGTGACTCTCCGCCTGCATACTGCCTTCTAATTTGGTGGATGGCATTCAGGCCCGCGCGCTGCATGGCCCGCATGTCGGTGAACAAAAGTATAACGGCATTCAGTAGAGGGAGGCGTTTCAATGACCTAGGAGGAGCCAGAAGCGGTAGAGTGTCTCCACTGTACTAGTAGTAATTGTTTTTGTGGGTAGCTGTAGAGTGTCTCCACTGTACTAGTAGTAATTGTTTCTCTGGGCCCAAGACAAAACAGCCCATCCACACTAGTAAATAGTAAAATCAATTCAAAAGCCCATATATTTACTGAATGAGAGGCGCTACCCACACCCAGCACCCCCCCCCAAAACAACCTGGGTGCTCTTCTTCCTCCTCGCTCCCACCCACCTCACGTCAGCTCGCTCCACTCCTACCCCCAAATTCCTCACCTCACTCCTACAGAAAACCCCAGCTCCCCTTCTTCCTCACTCCTACAGAAAACCTCCAGCTCCCCTTCTTCTTCGCTCGCACTACAACTAGGCTCGTCATTCGTTACTCTGCTCAAATCCATGAGCGCGACGCGACGCCCTTGAGGAAAATGGAGTCGGTTGACCCCAGCGCCAAGAAGATGAGGCTCCCGCCACCGGCGACGCCTATTGTAGATCCCGCACCCGACAGCACGGGGAGAAGCGGCGACCCCGCCCCCACCAGATCTTAGGAACCCATAGAATCTCAGGTGGACCGCATCAGCGATCTCCCGGATGACTTCCTTGGGGAGATCATCTCGCTTCTCCCCACCAACGATTGCTGCCGCACCCAAGTCCTCTCAATTTGGTGGCGCCCTCTATGGCGCGTCGTGCCCCTTAATCTCGACTTTCATCAGCTATCTCTCTTCAATGATTTTGAAATCCCCAGAGCCATCATCTCCTCCCACCAGGGCTCCATTCAAAGCCTCTGCATCCCGTCATGCTACCTGAGCAAGCATACCATGCCCTGCATGGTGGACGCCTGGCTGAAATCCCCTGAATTCACAGAACTACAGCTGCTTGAGTTCTACTATTCCCCTAGAAATCACATACCACATACCGAACACCATGAACTTGTGCCCTCAGCACCGATGTCCATCTCGCGGTTTTCCTCCTCTCTCCACACCGCCACCTTTGCGCTGTGCTACCTACCAGACAATCTAGTACTAAACCTTTAACTCCCATTTCTCAAGAAACTTTCACTTGTGCGGGTTCGTATATCGAAGGCCTCATTGCACAGCATCGTCGACTCCAGTTGCCCTGCGCTGGAGTGCTTGGTGCTTGTTTTCACAGTTAGAATCGGTTGTCTCCAAATAAAGTCGCCTAACCTTGTAAGAATTGGAATTTCTTTTGACGGAAGGCAGCTCATCATCCAAGATGCCCCTTCAGTTCAAAGGTTGATCCTTGATTCTAGTTATTCACCATTGCAAATAACCGTCCTCTCTGCGCCTAAACTGGAGACCTTGGGTGTAATACATGATCTCTGTGCTCATTTCAATATGGTGTTTGGCTCCACAGTTCTTCAGGTACTTTATATTATCATCTACACTTGTAACCATAAGCTGCATTTTGAATTTCTGCGCATAATTTATATATCATCTTGGAGTACACATTTTATACTAATATTATGTTCTATGCTCAATGAAGAGTTTCTCCATGGATGGCCTATCAATGGTGCTGGATTTTGTCAAGATCTTATATATCCAAATGAATAGTTTTGATCTGAACAAGATTATTGGCTAGCTGCAGTGCTTTCCATGTCTGGATAAGTTGTATATAAAGGTGATAATTTCACACACATTGGAAGCCCGCATATAGTGTACTAGAATTAACCGTTCAGTTGTTGCTCATTCGACACTCTTCTTTTAGACCTTAACTGTTTTCAATCTTCATGTCTATTTAGGCAACAGGATGGGGTAAGAAAGTTATAACCAATCGGTGGATTCGTAAGCATCGGGATTTTCTCACTTCTCATGAGATTCGATTGAAGACAATAACGCTAGAACGATATGTAGCCAACCGTGCAAACACAAGATTTGTCACATTCTTCCTGCTGAATGCGAGGTTACTATTGTCCATCAGGCTTAAGTTTATCAGCAGCATGGTTTTGACGGATGGGTATGTCGAAGAGCAAAAAAAGGAGTTTCAGGTGGGCAAAAGAGCTTCTGAACGTGTCGGGCTTCTATTTACAACATATTGTGGTCATAATCCAGTAAATTTTACGACCCAGGATGTTCATTCTATGGACCTGACAGATCCATTTGACTGTGACTACCGAAAACAGTGCTGGAGTTAGGTGTTGTTGCCCTTTTCAATCTTGGTTTTTTTGTAAACCTGATGAACAATTAACCCTCGTGCTTTTGTACAGTTTGTAAGCTAGAGTTAGATGTTCCTGCCCTTTTCAACTTGGATGTGACTGTCATATTTTCTTTGAAACAAGGAAAATGGCTTGCCATTCGTTTAATTTAGAGTGAAATATTGTAACAAATCCCAACCAAGGGAAATAACATCACTCTCGCCGGCTGCTTGAGCTCACTGTGCATTACAGAAGCCAAGTGATTAGCCCCCACCAGCACCCACAAACTTATTTCAAACTAGCACATCAAATGGGCTGTAAATTTTCATAGGAAAGGCTGCATGACCGTGACAGATTTGGATTCTGACATTTTGGACCCGCGAGGAAATAGCCATATCCAAGGTGGTGTCGACTTACTAGCCAGTCAACAAACGATTTTGCCTACCAGCCGTTGGATTGACATCCAACATCTGTCGTGTATCCTCTATCTCTTGTCTTCTTCTTCCTCCAGCCGCCCAAACCAAACCACCTCGCCGGCTCCGCCTGCTCCCGCCTCCCATGATTGGCTGCGCCTCCGCCTCCCTACCCTACGTACCCTCCAACGTTGGCCAGTCCCTCACTCTATTCCCCCACATGTCATGTTATTCTCCGGCGATGTCAGCCCCCACACGCACCCGCGCCCGAACCAGTCAACCCTCGTACTCCCCTCCGCCTGCGACTGGCCGGTGCATCTTCCACGGCTCCTGTTCGTTCCATCCGAGGCCTCGCCGTCGTCCTCCGCCTTGCAGCCTTGGTTCGCTCGCCGTGTGTGGTGCACCGCCCTCTTGCGTTGTCAACGTCGCCAACAACCGAGAGGAACAAGGAGATGACTGTACGTGGAGTGGATGATAGTAGGGACCCACCAGCGTCATGGCAGTACGCAAGCAAGTGCCTCTATATTACAAGCCCAAAAATATGGTTCCTCCTGATGGTTCGACATCTGGGGCTCATGCCATTGTCAATGTAGTCAATAAACGAGAGAATTACACTACGAGCGGCTGACACCAGGGACCCAGTAAGTCATGTAGTTTTTTTTTTTGAGGAACAAGCAGTTGCTATTTATACTAGTTTTAGCGATGGATCAGGGTAACAACGGGGCTGTGCGGGGCTGTGGCCCGTCTAGCCAGGGTTTACTTATGTTTACGACATCATGGGCCCAGTTGTGTTTTTTTCTTGCTGAAAATGGCTAGCCCAGTTCTCTTTTTTTAAAGAAATACCCAAACAAGGCCTACTTGCTTTATCGGCCCTGCTGGGCTGCAAATCTTTCAAGAAGAGGAGAGTTTCATTCGGTTTGCCCAGAAATGGGCTGTACACTTTTAAAACACATCAAACTAGGAATTAGTTTCAATTTTTTTTCATTACAAGATATTAAATTCCATTGATTTTTATGCGTGGACAATTATTTGGATTTTCTATTTATATAAATTATTTTTCAAAATAGTTTGAATGTGAATCGATATTTCTGGATTAAAAACAGTTGACCGCACCGAAATATGCAAAATTTCGTATACTTTTTAACCGTGGCCACAATATGGGGTGTAATGCTAACAAAAAGAAGATGGATCCAAAAAAATTCTTAAGAATTAGCAAATGGGGTGTACATTATTAGAAATAATGGCAGATGGGTTGTATGCTATTTTCCACAGATTTGAGGCTGACTTGTGCGCCTACTACAGGTTGACGCGTATGCTTTCATAAAAAAAAGGTTGACGCACACGCAACGCCCTGTCAACTTAGTCAACACACGAGAGCAGTGACTGTTGGATGTCCATCCAACGACTGTCGTGCTTCTTCAATCTTTGCTCTTCATGCTCCAGCCGCTCAAACAAGCGCCGATGGGACTGCCTGCTTGTAGGACCTTGAGAAGAGGTGTCTAGAGGGGGGGTGATTAGACACTAAGTATCAAAGTTGCAGTTTTTAACTTCTTTAAGTTTAAGTGGAATTTAGGCACAAGTTTAGCATTCACAATACATAACAAGCAAGCATGCAAAGAGTATATGAGCAGCGGAAAGTAAAGCATGCAACTTGCAAGAATGTAAAGAGAAGGGTTTTGGAGGATTCAAACGCAATTGGACACACGGATATTTTTGTCGTGGTTCCGATAGGTGGTGCTATCGTACATCCACGTTGATGGAGACTTCAACCCACGAAGGGTAATGGTTGCGCGAGTCCACGAAGGGCTCAACCCACGAAGGGTCCACGAAGAAGCAACCTTGTCTATCCCACCATGGCCATCACCCACGAAGGACTTGCCTCACTAGCGGTAGATCTTCACGAAGTAGGCGATCTCCTTGCCCTTACAAACTCCTTGGTTCAACTCCAGAATCTTGTCGGAGGCTCCCAAGTGACACCTAGCCAATCTAGGAGACACCACTCTCCAAGAAGTAACAAATGGTGCGTTGATGATGAACTCCTTGCTCTTGTGCTTCAAATGATAGTCTCCCCAACACTCAACCTTCTCTCATAGGATTTGGATCTGGTGGAAAGAAGATTTGAGTGGAAAGCAACTTGGGGAAGGCTAGAGATCAAGATTCATATGGTAGGAATGGAATATCTTGGCCTCAACACATGAGTAGGTAGTTCTCTCTCAGAACTGGTAAGTTGGAAGTGTAGGTTTGTTCTGATGGCTCTCTCCACGAATGAAGAGGAGGTGGAGGGGTATATATAGCCTCCACACAAAATCTAACCATTACACACAATTTACCAAACTCGGTAGGACCGAATCGAGAAACTCGGTCAGACCAATTTAGCAAATCTAGTGACCGTTAGGATTTTCGGTGGGACCGACATGCAACTCGGTAGGACCAATATGGTTAGGTTTAGGGCATAACGTGGTCTCGGTGAGACCGATTACACAAACTCGGTGAGACCGATTTTGGTAATTAGCTAACCAGAGAGTTGATCAGGGAAACTCGGTGGGACTGATTACTCAAACTCGGTGGGACCGATTTTGGTAATAAGTTAACCAGAGAGTTTGCATTGTAATCTCGGTAGTACTAATTTCTCAAACTCGGTGAGACCGATTGTGGTAATGGACATACACAGAGAGATTACAATCCCATCTCGGTGAGACCGAGATCCCTATCGGTGAGACCGATTTGCCTAGGGTCTGTGGTAGTGGCTATGACATCTGAACTCGGTGGCGCCGGATAGAAAGAATCGGTATGGCCGAGTTTGACTTTAGGTTTAGGTCATATGTGTGGAAGTGGGAAAGTAGTTGAGGGTTTTGGAGCATATCACTAAGTACTGTGGAGCAAGAAACTCATTAAGCAACACCTCATCCCTTCTTGATAGTATTGGCTTTTCCTATAGACTCAATGTGATCTTGGATCACTAAAATGTAAAATGAAGAGTCTTGAGCTTTAAGCTTGAGCCAATCCTTTGTCCTTAGCATCTTGAAGGAGTTCCCACATCTTTTAGTCCATGCCACGCCATTGTTGAACTTATCTGAAACATACTAGATAAAAGTGTTAGTCCAACAAGAGATATGTTGACATTAATTACCAAAACCACCTAGGGAGCACTTGTGCTTTCACTGCTCCCTCCTCCTGCAGCCGGCTATGCTGCCGCGCAGGCCTCACGGCCCCACCGTAGTCCCATCGCTGGCCTAGCTATCCCTCTACTCACCCACACATGCTGTTATTCTTCGGCGATGGCAGACGAACCAGTAAACCCTCGTACTCCTTCACGTGGGAAACAACTGCCGAGTATTCCCTGGCACCGTGTCGTTCCCTTCCTAGGCCTCGCCGTCATCCAACGCCCTGGTGCTCTCGGCGCGGCCTGGTCAACGTGGTCAATGAACGACATCCATCGGAAGTGGACTGTACGTGGAGAGGCTGACAGCTGGGTCCACGGCCGCCCGCAAGGAAATACCTCCTTATTACACGCAAAATAATGATTCCTCCACCTGACAGCTAGGACCCACAGGAAGGGCCTCTGTATTTCACAAAAAAATGTTCCCCCCGCTGACAGGTCGGACCCACCAGCTATATCTTCGCACGCAAGGAAGTGCCTCCTTATTACGCCCAAAAAAATGAATACCCCCTGCTAGCTGGGACCCACCATATTGTTGGGCTGACTTGTGGGCCTACTAAGTTGACGTGGACAGAGGGCTTTGTCAACTTAGTCAATACTCCAGTGACCATATGATGTCCATCCAACGGCCATAGTGCTTCTTCAACCTCTGGTCTTCTTGTTCCAGCCGCCCAAAGCAGCGCCGGTCGTGCCGCCTTCTCCTGCCTCCCGTGACCGGCTGTGCTACCGCGGAGGCCTCACTGCCCCATACTACTCCCACCACTGGTCAGGCCATCCCTCCACTCACTCACACCGCAGTCGAACCAGTGAACGCTCGTCCTCCTCTCCGCGTGGGCATCCACTGTCGCGTCTTGCCCGGCTCCACATCATCCCCTTCCTAGGCCTCGTCGTCGTCCACCGTCGTGGTGCTCTCAGCGTGGCGTGGTCAATGTGGTCAACGACCGACTTCCATCGGAAGAGTATTGTACGTGGAGAGGCCTATAGCTGGGTCCACGGCAGCCGCGAGGAAGAGCCTCCTTATTATGCGGAAAATAATTATTCCTCCACCTGACAGCGAGCACCCACCGGACGGGCCACTAGTATTTTGCGAAAAAAACATTTCCCCTTGACTGCTGGGACCCACTGGACGGGCCACCGCATTTCGTGAAAAAAACGTTCGCCCCGCTGTCAGCACGGACCCACCGGAAGTGCCTCCTTATTACGCACAAAAAAAATGAATACTCCCCCGGCTAGCTGGGACCCACCTTGGTGGGAGGCTGACTTGTGGGCCTACTAAGTTGACGGGGACGAAGGGCTTTGTCAACTTAGTCAATATGAACGATTCTAGCTCCAGTGACTGTACGATGTCCATCCAACGGCCGTAGTGCTTCTTCAACCTCTCGTCTTCTTGCTCCAGCCGCCCAAAGCAGCGCCGGTCGTGCCACATGCTCCTGCCTCCCGTGGCCTGTTGTGCTGCCGCGGAGGCCTCACTGCCCCCTACTATTCCCACCGCTAGTCAGGCCATGCGGCGACGGCAGCTTCACACTACAGTCGAACCTGTGAACCTTCGTACTCCTCTCGGCGCGGGCTTCCACTGCCGCGTCTTCCCTGGCTCCGCGTCATCCCCTTCCTAGGCCTCGCCGTCGTCCACCGCCGTGGTGCTCCCCGCACGGCGTGGTCAACATGGTCAAGGAACGACTTCCATTGGAAGCGTACTATACGTGGAGAGGCTGACAGGTGGGTCCATGGCCACAGCCTAGTTTTTTTGTGATTTGCCAAGTAAGTCGCTTTGTCAGGCCTGTTGGGCTGCAAGTCTTTCAAGAGGAGGAGAGTTTTCATTCGGCTGGCCAAGAAAATGGCCCATCACTAATGAGAAATGGGTTGTACATTTTTAAAACACATCAAACCGGCAATTAGTTTCAAATATCTTTTTTATTTATTTCAAGATTTTAAATTACATTGATTTTAATGCGTGGAGAATTTGTTGGATTTTATATTGATATACATTTATTTTTAAAATCAGTTTGAATGTGAGTCGAAATTTCGGGATTAAAAACAGTTCGGACCGCACCGAAATATGCAAAATTTCGTATAATTTTTTAACCGTGGCCACAATATGGGCCGTAATGCTAACAAAAAGAATATGGGCTCCAAAAAAACCATAAGAAATAGCAAATGGGCTGTAAATTATTAGAAATAATGGCAGATGGGTTGTATGCTGTTTTCCACAGATTTGAGGCTTTCCTAAAAAAGAGGTTGACGCACAAGTAGTGACTGTTGGATGTCCATCCAACGGCCGTCATGCTTCTTCAATCTCTGCTCTTCCTGCTCCAGCCGCTCAAACAAGCGCCGACGGGACTGCCTCCTCCCTCCTCCCCGCGGCTGGCTGTGCTGCCGCGCAGGCCTCACCGCCCCACCGTACTCCCATCGCTGGCCTAGCCATCCCTCTACTCACCCACACCTGCTGTTATTCTTTGGCGACGGCAGACGAACCAGTAAACCCTCGTACAGTCATACTCCCCTCCGCATGGGAAACAACTGCCGAGTCTTCCCTGCCTCCGTGTCGTACCCTTCCTAGGCCTCACCGTCGTCCATCGCCCTGGTGCTCTCGGTGCGGCCTAGTCAACGTGGTCAACAACCGACATGCATCTGAAGTGGACTGTACGTGGAGAGGCCGACAGCTGGGTCCACGGCCGCACGCAAGGAAATGCCTCCTTATTACGTGCAAAATAATGATTTCTCCACCTGACATCAGGGACCCACCAGAAGGGCCTCTGTACTTCGCAAAAAAAAATGTTACCGCCGCTGACAGCTCGGATCCACTAGCTATATCTTCGCACGCAAGGAAGTGCCTCCTTATTACGCACAAAAAAATGAATACTCCCCCTGTTAGCTGGGACCCAGTATAGTGGCAGGCTGATTGTGGGCCTACTAAGTTGACGGGGAAGGAGGGCTTTGTCAACTTAGTCAATATGCACGATTCTAGCTCTAGTGACCGTACAATATCCATCCAACGGCCATAGTGCTTCTTCAACCTCTGGTCTTCTTGCTCCAGCCACCCAAACCAGCACCGGTCGTGCCTCGTGCTCCTGCCTCCCGTGGACGGTTGCGATGCGGCGGAGGCCTCACCACCCCCTACTACTCCCACCGCTGGCCAGGCCATCCCTCTACTCACCCACACCCCCTGTTATTCTCCAGCGACGGCAGCCTCACACCGCAGCGAACCAGTGAACCCTTGTACTCCTCTACGCATGGGCATCCACTGCCATGTATTCCCCGACTCCGTGTCGTCCTCTTCCTAGGCCTCGCCGTCGTCCACCGCCCTGGTGCTCTCGGCGCGGCGTGGTCAATGTGGTCAAGGAATGGCTTCCATCGGACGTGGACTGTACGTGGAGAGGCTGACAGCTGGGTCCACGGCCGCAGCAAGGAAGTGCCTCCTTATTATGCGCAAAATAATTATTCCTCCACCTGACAGCGGGGACCCACCGGACGGGCCACCGTATTTCATGAAAAAAACGTTTCCCCCTGACTGTTGGGACCCACCAGCTACATCTTCGCACGCAAGGAAGTGCGTCCGGGCCAAAAAACGATTTGCCCCCCTGACTGCTGGGACCCACCAGCTACATCTTCGCACGCAAGGAAGTGCCTGACAGTCGGGACCCACCTGGTCGAAGCGTACGTAGCATTGTCATTCTGGTCGCGAACGTGTATGTACATATATACTGGTCGATGTAGAGGCGTGCACGTGTCGTAATAGAGGCGCACACGTGTCGTAGTAGAGGCGCGTACGTGTCATACTAGAGGCGCGCACGTAGCATGTACACGTATGTACAGCTGCCAGTGTGCAAGAAAGAAAATATGGCCACGTATGTGTACATACGGACGGGGTCTCGAACGCCTACTCGCGCATACGTATGGCCAGGGCTCATGTACATGGCTGGGTCGGAACGGAGAAACAGCATCGTCGTCGTGTTCATGGGAGGCAACGGAATGCTTCGTGTTCATGGGGAGGCAACAAAATGCGTCGTGTTCATCAGGAGGCAACAGAACACGTGGGAGCTAACCGGCTGGGTCGGAACGGAATGCGTCGTCGTGTTCATCGGGAGGGCTTGGACGGAACATGTGATGGAAACGAGGCCTGGCGTACCACACAACGGAGGAAACGGCCTTGTGTTCGACCGGCCACATTCGAAACGGGATCATGTTCATCGGGAGGGGTGTGGCGTACCGCAAAACGGAGGAAACAGACCTCCTATGGTTGAAACGGGGTTCCTGTTGATCGGGAGTGGTGTGGCGTACCGCAAAACGGACGAAACGGACCTCCTACGGTCGAAACGAGGGTCCTGTTGATCGGGAGGGGTGTGGCGTACCGCAAAACGGACGAAACAGACTTGTGTTGGAGCGCTACGGTCGAAATGGGGGTCCTGTTCATCGGGAGGGGTGTGGCGTACCACAAAACGGGACTCCACGAGATACTGTTCATCTCCACCGTCGACCTCCTCCAGCCTCCACGGGCTACCGTCGACCTCCTCTAGCCTCCACGGGCTCCTGTTCATCTAGCCTCCACTGCGCGCTACTCCACCGGCTACTGTTCAACCACCTCTCCACGGGCACCCCTCCATCGTCTACTGTTCATCAGCCCTCCACACCACGGGGTCTTGTTCATCCAGAGGCAACGCCACCGCTCACTGTTCATCCAACCCCCCCTGCAATGCTCACTGTTCATCCAATCGATCGACTTTAGTTAGCAGCAGTAGCGAAGGAACCGTTCGATAGGGTTTAGTTAACAGCCTTCGATCGATCGCTCGGGTTCAGTAACGCGTAGTCTGCAGTGCAATCGCTCGGGTTCAGTTAGAGCCCAACACCTAGCACACACGCGCGTACGTGTACGAGAGAAACGCACATCGCTCGGCCCCCGACCTCCCACCGTAACCGGAAACTCCCCAAATTTTCCTCGCCCTCGCTTCTACCATGGTTTTTTCCGTCATGGACGGCCCAAAGAATGTCATGCAGCTGCGTCTCCGGCCCGCCCAGGACAAAAAGCCCATTTTTTGTCATGATTTTTTGTCATAGAAGTAGGAGCCCACCACATCTATGATGATACCGGGTTTTGTCACAATTATCGTCATAGAAGTGTCATATGTATGACAGAAAAAAAAATCCGTTCGGCCCAAAATGTCATGGATGTGTCTTTTTTAGTGATATATACCTATTCTTGGAGAGAGAAAATCAGAGAGAAGGATTCATCGCGTTTTATGATACGAAGCCGCCGCCACCTCCTGTTCTTCATCGGAAGGGGCTGATCGGGAGCCGTTCAGGGCTCCAGAGGGTGGAAATCGACGCCATCATCATAAGCAACCTTCCTCCATCACAAATTTCATAATGCTCACCACCGGGAGTGAGTGATTCCTTCGTAGGCTTGCTAGACGGTGATGGGTTGGATGAGGTTTATCATGTAAGCAAGTTAGTTACGTTAGGATTTGATCCCTAGTATCAATTATGTTCTGAGATTGATGTTGCTATGACTTTGTTATGCTTAATGCTTGTCACTAGGGCTTGAGTGTCATGATTTCAGATCTGAACCTATTATCTTTTCATGAATATATGTGTGTTCTTGATCATATCTTGCAAGATGTAGACACCTATTACGAGTTATGATCTGCATACCCCAAGGTGACAATAATTGGGATTCTTTCCGGTTATTACCGTAGTTTGAGGAGTTCATGTATTCACTAAGTGCTAATGCTTTGTTTAGGTTCTCTATTAAAAGGAGGCCTTAATATCCCTTAGTTTCCTTATGGACCCGCTGCCACGGGACGGTAGGACAAAAGATGTCATGTAAGTTCTTTTCCATAAGCATGTATGACTATATACGAAATACATGCCTATAGTACATTTATGAATTGGATCTAGTTCTGTGTCGCCCTAGGTTATGAGTGCTACATGATGAATATTATCCAACACAATTATCCATCGCTGATCCAATGCCTACAAGCTTTTCACATATTGATCTTGCTAAGTTACTTTTGTTGTTGCTACTGTTACAATCAGTAAAAAAACTATTACTGTTCCCATTGCCACTGTTACCATTACTATCATACTACTTTGCTACTAAATACTTTGCTGCAGATATTAAGTATTTCAGGTGTGGTTGAATTGACAACTCAACTGCTAATACTCACGAATATTCTTTGTCTCCCCTTGTGTCGAATCAATAAATTTGGGTTGAATACTCTACCCTCGAAATCTGTTGTGATCCCCTATACTTGTGGGTTATCATGCCCTTTTGCTTCATGCGACCCCAACACCAACACTGGCGCTCCGACGAATTCTTGAATATAATTTTCTTCAGGGGCGTTATGAAAGGATCGATATAGTTGACTAGAGGGGGGGTGAATAGGCAACTAACAATTTTTAGCTTTTCTTTACCAAATTAAACTTTGCATCAAAGTAGGTTGTCTAGATATGCAACTAGGTGAGCAACCTATATGATGCAACAACAATAAGCACCCAAGAAAGTGAAGGATATAACACAATAAAACTTGCACAAGTAAAGGTAAGAGATAACCAAGAGTGGAACCGATGGAGACGAGGATGTGTTACCGAAGTTCCTTCCCTTTGACGGGAAGTACGTCTCCGTTGGAGCGGTGTGGAGGCACAATGCTCCACAAGAAGCCACTAGGGCGACCATATTCTCCTCACGCCCTCACACAATGTGAGAGCCGTGATTCCACGATTGGATCCCTTGAAGGCGGCAACCGGACCTTTACAAACAAGGTTGGGGCTCTCTCCACAACTTGATTGGAGGCTCCCAACGAAACCCCGGAGCTTCACCATAATGGAATGTGGCTCCGAAGTGACCTCTTGCAACAAGGGTGCCCAAGCACCTAAGAGTAACAAAATCCACACAAGAAGGTATGGGGGAATCAATTTTCCTTTGGTGAGAGTGTAGATCTAGGTCTCCTCCTTCAATCCCTAGCACATCAACAATTTTGAGTGGCTAGAGAAAGAGATCGGGCAAGAAAGCTTTGAGGGCATTAATGGAGGAGAGAGAGGGGCAAGAGGTAGGTGGGAGGAAGGAGAAGCACCTCCTTAAATAGGGTCCTCTCAGATCTAACCATTATGCGCAGAAATACATAGGAGCGGTACTTCCGCAAGTGTCATCGGTACAACCGGTGAATGCGGGAAACCCCTACTAGGGCACCAGGGCAGTACTTCTGGTGGAAGAGCCGGTAGTACCGGTATATCAAAACATATCGGAACTACCGTCCCACCACCGCCCGACTACCACCTCACCACAGAAGGAAATCACCCCAGGCCGGTAGTTAGAGCGGTGGTTGGGTCGGAGCTACCGCTGGGCCAGCAGTTCCTGAGTAGTGGAGTCCGAGGCGGTACTACTACCCTGAACACCGGTACTACCGGTTTTTAAAGAAAAAACCGGAACTTCCGTTCCACTACCGGTCTACCACCGTACCTGGTACGGAAGGGAGTCACCCCTAAGCGGTACTTGGGGCAGTGGTAAGACCGGAACTACCGGCCACCGGTACAACCGCCCAAAGGAGCGGTACTACCGCCATGGGCAAAACTGCACAGAACAGAGAACTTTGGGGAGCCCCTCTCTTCTTGAACGGAGGGTGTCGGTGGGTGCAGAGAACGTGTACGTGAAGAGATTCACCCAATACCATCCGATGTGGATTCCCTCTTAAAAGTACTGATATCCTACGACCTAAGGAATAAAGTGTCGAAAACTCCGTTTTCGATCTTTTCCGCATAGAGGGAAGGCCTAACCGTCTTGTGCCGCACAATGTGTACCTGAGAAAACTAGGACGCATGATTAGTCCACACGAGTGTTGTCATCATCACCAAAACCTTAAGGTAGAAGATGCTATTACAATCTCCCTCTTTTTGGTGGATAATGACAACCACTCGAAAGGCACGGGAGGTATAGAAAATATAGACGGGGCTCCCCCTGAGTGTGAGCATTATTTAGAGTTTTCTTTGAGATAGCAAATGCTCAGACTAAGGTCACTGCTCCCCCTAGATTTTATAGACCACCTAGTGACAACAAAAACAATATCGAGCATAAAGCACAAGATAGTAGAACAGAGCATGCAAGCTTAACTGACAAAATAGTGCATAGATAAATAGATAAGGGACGCATGTCTTACACCATGCACAACGACACACCAGGGACGAGTTTAGATAAATAGATAAGGGACACATGTCTTACACCATGCACAACGACACACCAGGGACGAGTTCACAAGACACTAAAAGCAACTGCAAAAGAACGCAAGAGACCAACTACAAATGAACCCCCCATGCAACTCCCGTGACCTAATGGAGCTCTCTCCCCCTTTGGCATCAAGACACCAAAAAGGAAAAGAGTGAAGCTAGCGCCCCGGGGCTCAGTAGATCTCCTCACCAGTCGCTGCAGAACTGCTAGAAGCATCATCATGACCATCATCAGTGTCGTCAGGCTCCTCAGCCTCCTCGGCTTACTCAGACTCCTCAGACCCCACCATAGTCGCCTCAGGACCATGGAAAGAAGAGGTGGCATGCGCTTCATCAGACCACTAACAGTTATCCATGCACCACGAATCCTCAGGAGTGATAGTCTTCTCAGAGCCACTCTTCACATCTGGCACATTGAGGTGCTTCATCAATTGAATCTGCCTGCGACGCGCCATCTTATCAGCAACATGGGCCTTGTAGAGCTTCTTCTGAACGTGAGTTTGTAAGTGGAAGGTCTTCTTGATTTTGGACATCAGCTTGTCAACCCAAGAGGGCTGGGCCCCAGCCTCCAACTCAAAGTCATCATCGTCCGAGGTAGCATACACATCCTCCTGATTGCCCATAGAAAAACGAGGAGTCTTATGCTTCTTCTTCCTTAGAACCTTAACCTCATGCTCCATGAGGTTTGCAGGAGTGGAGAGAGGCTCTCCTGGCCTACGGACAGCCCAAACGGTGTTCAGAAACTGCATCACAAAGGGAGCATAGATCGGTACCTTGCGGTACCACACCATATTGTACATCTCCTCCCACATCCACTTGGAAATATCAAACGTGATGCCAGATCCCCTCTTGGTCTTCATGGACACAAGTAAATCCACCAGATAACCATAAATATCATCTTGGTTCCCGACCTTGGGAAGCAGCACACACCGGAACACACGATGCATAATGTCATAGAATGGCAGAAGATCACTGGACTTACCCACAATGCCATGTCCAGGAATGTTTAGAGGGGCACGCTTCACCTTATCCATGGATTGAGGTCTGTCGTGAGGACGGAGACCTCCTTGACCCTCCTCCCCGATATCCTCATAGGCAAGAGCATTGCAGAAAGCTCGCCACGGGACATGAAATAATTCATCACGGCACATGAAGGAAAGGTGACACTCGGCATCAAAGCTGAAGTAGTCAAGGTTGTTCCTCCAATGATCAATGTCAATGGACCACATCCGGGTGAACTTGTTCTTGTGATGCTAGAAGATTTCTGACACAATCCTCATCTGAACTCATTCCGGAACTGAGGGTTGTTCCAACGAGGAGTAGGTACAGCAGAGTAGGGATCCTGAAAACGAGCCTTTTGCCAGTCCGGCTTCTTCCACTTGTGCATTGGCATCACATCACGCTGCTTTGCAGTAGCAGACTTCTCCCGACGGGTGGCTTTGGTAGGGAGGACCACCTCATGAGCATCCCCATTGTCATCCGACGGTTTGCCCCTACGGGCCCTCTTCTTGGCGTTTCGAGGCTTTTGAGCAGCATGAGAGCTAGAGCCACCTGAAAACGCACACAGAGAGCACACAGAAACCCCAGCAAAGATGAGAAGAATGTACACAAGATCAGAGGAATACTTCTCATGTATGTAAATAGAAGAGGAACAGTGCAGATGGGTTCAGAGATGGCGGTTGTTCTGGTTGTTCGACTGGTAGTACCGCTCCAGCGGTAGTACCACTCGCAAGGAGCAGTAGTACTGCTGAGAGTCGATCTGCCTAGAGGAAGAATAGGAACAACCCTATCTCGAATCTAGATGCATTATTCCTACTACTAGCTACGCACAGGAAACAGGAGGAGTTTATACGGATCTCTGCCACCAAACATTTGTCCAAAAATGCGGGAGTACAAGCAATGCCCTAGAGAGAGGATTCAACAAGAGGAACCCTAAAAATGAGAAGAGCAGGGCATTACCGGTATTCATGGGAGGAGATCGAAGAAGAGGCGGCCTCAACGGAGCAGATCCGATGAAGGGCCGACCGATTCGGAGGGCCTGAGGGCGCTCTGGGGCGACGAGCGGAACAACCGGCGGCTAGGGTTCGGATGAGGGACGAGCGTGAAGGGAAAAAGAAACCCCTTTAGCACGCGCCCCTTATATAGGCGCCCAGATGTCAGCCGGTCGTACCTCTTCTAAAAGCGGTAGTACCACTCCTATAGCTAGCCGGTGTTTGAGAGTGGTACTTCCGCTCTAGAAGTAGCAGTAGTACCGCTGCCAAATATCGGTAGTACTGGCCAGTGGTACCGGTGCAGGTAGGAGCGGTAGAACTGCTCGTACATGATGGGAAGTACTGATGGGACTACCCAACCTAGTGGCAGAACAGTAGAACCGCTCTGACCACCGGTTGTACCGCCAAGTTGTACCAACCCGTGCACAAAGAGTTCAAACTTGTGTACATTGGAAAGATGGCTTGGGATGAGAAGGCTTAGGATGGAAGAACGACATTGTATTATGATGATGAAGACTCTCAAGAGTGCAAGAAGTGAACAAACAAAATCCACTCTTTAGAGAATTCAAACATCTAGGGGAACACAAAGGCAAGGCAAAAGGAAACACACAAAAGAGACTACCTTTGCACAAGGGCAGTGGCCGGAGCCACCTATGTTTGAGCAAATGGTATGGCGCCGCGAAGAATTATCCTTGGTGCCATGACCAAAACTCATCTTTGAAGCACAAGTACCATAAAAAATGGCTAATGTGAAAGACTCGATCAATTTATGCATAATGGGGGGAGGGAGAGTTCATTGAGAGAACAACACTCCCCCTATGTCCATGCCTACACCTAAACAAGACATCATTAAGAGTGTGGTGGGGTGTGCAAGAGTTCAAGCCACATTGCTCAAATCAATGATATTTAGCTCATGCCTTAACTCGCGAAATCTTGCTTCATCCAAGGGCTTCGTGTAAATATCTGCAAGGTTATCATGAGTGTTGACATACTTGAGCTTAATCTCCCCTCGCTTAATGTGATCCCAGATGAAGTGATACCGAATCTCAATATGCTTCATCTTGAAGTGTTGCACCGGGTTGAGAGAGATCTTGATGGCACTTTCATTGTCACACCAAAGAGGCACTTCGTCACAAGTGACAATGTAATCCTTCATAGTTTGCCTCATCCATAGAAGTTGAGCACAACAACTACCGGCAGCCACATACTCTGCTTCAGTGGACGAGAGAGATACACAACTTTGCTTCTTAGAATACCAACTCACTAAAGAGTAACCAAGCAATTGGCACCCTCCGGAGGTGGACTTCCTATCCACTTTGTCTCCTGCCCAATCTAAGTCTGTATAGCCCAAAATATCAAAGTTGGCTCCTCTTGGGTACCATAAGCCAAAGTTTGGGGTATGAGCCAAATATTGGAAGATTCGCTTGACCGCCACAAAGTGGCTTTCCTTAGGTGCAGCTTGAAACCGTGCACAAATTCCCATGCTCAACATGATATCCAGTCTAGATGCAAAAAGGTAAAGCAAGGATCCAATCATGGAGCGATATACCTTTTGATCCACCGCTTTACCATTGGGATCAATGTCAAGTTGGCATTTGACGGGCATTGGAGTGGAGGCCGGCTTGACATCACTTAGCTTGAATGTCTTGAGCATGTCTTGAGTGTATTTGGCTTGGTTGATGAAGGTTCCTTCTCTTCTTTGCTTGATTTCGAACCCGAGAAAGAACTACAACTCTCCCATCATGGACATCTTGAACTTTGAGGTCATGAGAGCAGCAAATTCCTCATTGAAAGATTTGTTAGGGGAACCAAAGATAATATCATCAACATATAGTTGGCACACAAACAACTCCCCTTTGACCTTCTTAGTAAAAAGAGTGGGGTCGATTTTCCCAATTTCGAACCCACGATCTTGTAACAACTCAGTAAGATGCTCATACCACGCACGTGGGGCTTGTTTAAGGCTATAGAGTGCCTTGTTGAGTTGGTACACTTGATCGAGGAAATAGGGATCCTCGAACCCGGGGGTTGTTTGACATATACCAACTCATTAATGGGACCATTAAGAAAAGCACTCTTCACATCCATTTTCTGCAACTTGAAATTATGATGAGAATCATAAGCAAAAACAAACGAATAGATTCAAGGCGAGCAACGGGAGCAAAGGTTTCACCGTAGTCGATACCCTCGACTTGGAAGTAGCCTTGTGCCACCAAACGAGCCTTGTTGCGAACAATGATTCCATGAGCATCTTGCTTGTTCTTGAATATCCACTTGGTTCCAATGACATTATGATTCCCGGTTGGCCTTGGTAATAATTTCCGCACTTGGTTGTGCTCGAAGTTGTTGAGTTCTTCATGCATGGCATTGATCCAATCCGGGTCCTCGAGCGCCTCATAGACCTTTTGGGGTTCGACACAAGAAACAAACGCGTGATGTTCACAATAGTTTGCTAATTGTCTACGAGTGCTTACCCCCTTTATTAGGCTTCCAACCACATTCTCCATGAGATGACCTTTGGTAGTGAGCTTGGAAGCGATCTTCACGGCACGACGCTCTAATTCCTCCTCGGATGTGAAACGAGGAGGGGCAACTTGATCATATTGAGGGCCGTCTTGAGCTTGTTCTTGATCTTGAGCTTGCTCTTGATATTGAACTTGCTCGAAAGGGAGAACTTGACCTTGGGCATCACTTGGTGGTTCACCACCATCTTGAGGTTGATCTTTCCCTTGATCTTGTTCACGAGGTTGAGGGCCTTCACTTTGTTATTCGGAAGCGTGTGGGTCTTGGGTTGGTGATGGCTCCACTTGAGTGGAGCATTTTCCTTCTCCTTCGGCCACAAGGGGTTCCTCAATGGGTAGGATATGACCAACACCCATTCTTCTTATGGCTTGGGGAGGCATTTCATCACCTACATCACAAGTACCACTTTGCTCCACTTGGGAGCCGTTATTCTCGTCAAACTCCATGTTACACGTCTCCTCAATGAGTCTGGTGAACTTGTTGGGGACATGGTAAGCATGAGAGTTTGTAGCATAACCAACAAATATGCCCTCATGAGCTCTAGCCTCAAATTTAGACAGACGAACACCTTTCTTGAGAATGAAACACTTACACCCGAATACCCCGAAGTACTTGAGGTTGGGCTTGTTACCGGTGAGTATTTCATAGGGAGTCGTGTTCAAGCCTTTGCGGAGATAGAGCCGATTGGATGCATGACGTGCTGTGTTGATGGCTTCGGCCCAAAAGTTGTAAGGAGACTTGAACTCCGCCATCATTGTCCTTGCCGCATCCATCAACGTCCGATTCTTCCTCTCCGTGACACCATTTTGTTGAGGGGTGTATGGTGCAAAATATTGATGCTTCATCCCCTCATCACTAAGAAACTCATCCAAGGTGTAGTTCTTGAAATCGGTGCCGTTGTCACTCCTTATTGTCAAGATCTTTGCATCATGTCAATGTTGAGCTTCATTTGCAAAGTCGATGAAGGTTTGTTGAGTCTCACTCTTCCTCTTGAAGAAATATACCCAAGTATATCTTGAATAATCATCCACAATCACCAAGCAATACTTTCTACCCCCAAGACTATCAAAGGATGGAGGCCCAAAGAGATCCATGTGAAGGAGCTCCAAGGGTCTCTTCGAGTAGATGATAGTCGTGGGAGGGTGAGCCTTCTCATGTAGCTTTCCTTTGATACAAGCACTGCAAGCACAATCTTTGGCAAAACTAACATTTGTTAGTCCATGGACATGGTCCCCTTGAGAAGACTTTAAAAAGATCTCATCTTGACGTGGGCTAAACGGCGATGCCAAAGCCATCCCACGTCAACTTTAGCCATTAGGCATGTCGCAGTCTTAGTGGGTCGCTCCGAAAATTTAATCACATAAAGACCATTCTCAACATGCCCAACAAAGGCTGCTTTAAGAGTCTTGCTATACAAGAGGGCCACGGTATCAATATCAAAGAATGTGGCAAAGCCCATGATTGCAAGTTGACGAACGAAATGTAGATTGTAAGCAAGGGACTCAACAAGCATGACTTTCTCGATCGTGAGATCATGAGAAATGACAACCTTGCCAAGACCCAATACCTTAGAAGACTAGGCATCACCCCACTCGACGTTGGTGGGAATAGAAGGGATCGTGTGCACGTCCACCACCAAATCCTTGCTTCCGGTCATATGATTTGTGGCTCCACTATCGAGCAACCATGATCCCCCACTAGAAGCAAACACCTACAAGAGATCAATGCTTGGTTTTATGTACCCATTTTGTATTGGGTCCTTTGATGTTAGTAACAAGGGTCTTAGGAACCCAAATAGACCATTCAATGTACTCATAAGGAGAACCAACAAATTTAGCATAAACATGCCCATCAAAAGAACGACACAACACATAAGAAGGGTTCAAGTCGTCGGCTTTGTTGGAAGGGGTGGCATTGCCCTTTTTGACATCACCACCCTTCACATTGTTCTTCTTCTCCTTAGGAGCACCCTCTCCCTCCTTCATAAAAGTTTGCTTGAGAGGGGGAGGTCGTTTGGTCTTGTCATTCTTCTTCTTGTTCTTGGACTTGGGTGCGAACCCAACTCCCTCCTTGGCCACAACTTACTTTTGATTGCTCAAAAGGTCATTGAGGTTCTTCTAACCTTGTATGCACGTCACAAGGCCTTTCTAAAGTTGGTCCTTCAACTTGGCATTCTCCTCCACAAGATGCACATGCTCACAACACGGGTTAGTAGCATTTGCATTATCGACTAATACCATATCAGGAAAGGTGGCTTTCTCCTTGGTTAGATTCACTTGGAGTTGATCATGAGACTCCTTAAGGCTAGCATGAGCACCCTTCAAGACCTTGTGGGCCTTGTCGAGTATATCAAACTCCTCCTTGAGTCTAACATGGTGAACCCCAAGTTTAGCCTTCTCAGAATTTAGCACACGAGATACGACAAGAGCATGATCAAGATCTTTCTTTAATTTTGCATGGTCATTGTTGTGTGACTCCTCAAGAGCCAAACGATGCCCACGCTCTTCCTCAAGAGCATTACATATATCCAATATCTCATCGGCATAGTCATGACTATGACCTTCCATCTTAGAGATGGTTTCTTCATGAGCCTCGATCATGTCATTGGCTTCACCAAGTTGTTCCAAGAGAGCAACGAAGTGCTTCTTGGATTTGCCCTTGAGCTTACTCATAAAAGACTCAAATTCATTAACTTCCTCATTAGACCCCTCACTTTCATCAATGCAATCTGTCAAGGAGGTATTAGTAATGATGGTGGTTTTGATGTTGGGGGTTACCTCGTTGGCGGCTTTAGCCATGAGGTACTTGGCGGTGATGTTCTCGTTGGGTGAGTCGAAGAGGGACACCCGTGGAGTTGTGGAAATGGCAACGAAGGCCGTGGCCATGGCTTCACTATCTTCATCATCATCATCATCCTCATGGTATTCTTCTTGAACCACCAACCCTCTAGTTGGAGTCTTCTTTGTGAAGTTGTTCTTGTTGGGGAAAGACTTGTCTTTGTCTTTTCGGATGAGCTTGCCACCATTGTCTTCCCTCTTCTCGTAAGGGCACTCCGCAACAAAATGGCTCACATTGCCACAATTGTAACATGTTCTCACACGTTGCTTTCCCTTGAAGCTACTTGAGTTGTTCTTGTTGAAGTTTGGCCTTGTGTTCTTCTTGCTCCAAAATTGCCTTGAAGCAAGAGCCATGTGCTCATGATAATCATACTTAGTATCTTCGGGGTTTCTCTCCTCTTCTTCCTCATCATCATCTTCTTCCACACAAACCTTGGCCTTCAAGGCAAGGTTGGGCTTCTTTGCTCTTTGAGAATGCAACACCGCATTGTCGGCGGTCTTGTCCAAGATCCTCATTGCCACAAACTCATCCAACACTTCACTTGAGGACAAAGTGTGGAAGTCCGTCCTTTGACGGATGACGGAGGACATGGCTTTGTGGTAGGGCATCATGGCCTTGAGGAACTTGCGCTTGATCCAATTGTCATCTGTATCCTTGCTCCCATGATCTCGGAGTGAGACCGCGAGAGTGGTTAGTCTCTGGTAAAGCTCTCGAGGTTCTTCATCTTCATTCATTGCAAACTCATCGGCTTCATCTTGCACCACTTCATAGTTTGAGTGTTGAATGCTTGCGCTTCCCTTGTAGAGGGAGATAACATGGTGCCATGCTTCCTTGGCCACGGTGAAGTGTCGGAGATGAGCAATATCTTCAGGTGGAATAGCATTTTGGAGGATGAAGAGAGCATTCTCATTGAATTGATTATGCGCAGCTTCTCTTGGGGTGAAGTTGCTTCGGTCATGAGGATAGAAACCTTCTTCAATGATTCTCCAAAGATTAGTGTTAACATGATTTAAATGACGCTTAAAGCGATAGACCCAAGCATCAAAGTCCTCATTCTTCACAATCTTGGGGAGGAGACCCCGCATGATTTAGATGCGTGGAGGGAATCGGTCCTCCATAAGTGAGAGGTGGTTCAACATGAGAATAGATGCCATTACCACTTTTACCACTAGGCAAAGGAACCTTTTCACTAGAAGCTTCCCCCTTATCGGAGTTGGCATCCGCCACCTTGTTAGTGGGAGCAACCACTTCCAAAGGTGCGATGGATAATTTAAGACCATCAAGGAACTCTTTGAACATGCCTTTGACCTCGGTCGTCATGGAGGTTTTCAATGTGTCCAAAGCCACATTGAATTCCTCACATGAGACCGAGGATGCCCCATCGGCCGTAGACAAGGACGGAATCACACCGGGGTGCTCCTCCTCACCGTCTACGGTGTCAACCATACTCTTCGGACGGCACAGTCCTTAATAAAGAGACGAGACTCTCATACCAATTGAAAGGATCGATATAGTTGACTAGAGGGGGGGTGAATAGGCAACTAACAATTTTTTAGCCTTTCTTTACCAAATTAAACTTTGCATGAAAGTAGGCTATCTAGATATGCAACTAGGTGAGCAACCTATATGATGCAACAATAATAAGCACCCAAGCAAGTGAAGGATATAACACAATAAAACTTGCACAAGTAAAGATAAGAGATACCAAGAGTGGAACCGATGGAGACGAGGATGTGTTACCGAAGTTCCTTCCCTTTGAAGGGAAGTACGTCTCAGTTGGAGAGGTGTGGAGGCACAATGCTCCCCAAGAAGCCACTAGGGCCACCGTATTCTCGTCACGCCCTCACACAATGCGAGAGCCGTGATTCCACGATTGGAGCCCTTGAAGGCGGCAACCGGACCTTTACAAACAAGGTTGGGGCTCTCTCCATAACTTAATTGGAGGCTTCCAACGAAACCCCGGAGCTTCACCACAATGGAATGTGGCTCCGAAGTGACCTCTTCCAACAAGGGTGCCCAAGCACCTAAGAGTAACAAAATCCACACAAGAAGGTATGGGGGAATCAATTTTCCTTTGGTGAGAGTGTAGATCTAGGTCTCCTCCTTCAATCCCTAGCACATCAACAAGTTTGAATGGCTAGAGAGAGAGACCAGGCAAGAAATCTTTGAGGGCATTAATGGAGGAGAGAGAGGGGCAAGAGGTAGGTGGGAGGAAGGAGAAGCACCTCCTTAAATAGGGTCCCCTCATATCCAACCGTTATGCGCGTAAATACATAGGAGTGGTACTTCCGCAAGTGTCATCGGTACAATCGGTGAATGCGGGAAACCCCTGCTAGGGCACCAGGGCGGTACTTCCGGTGGAAGAGCCGGTAGTACCGGTATATCAAAACATACCGGAACTACCGTCCCACCACCGCCCGACTATCGCCTCACCACAGAAGGAAATCACCCTAGGCCGGTAGTTAGAGCAGTGGTTGGGATGGAGCTACCGCTGGGCCAGCAGTTCCAGAGTAGTGGAGTCCGAGGCGGTACTACCGCCCTGAACACCGGTAATACCGGTTTTTCAAGTAAAATCAGAACTTTCGTTCCACTACCGGTCTACCACCGTACCTGGTACGGAAGGGAGTCACCCCTGAGCGGTACTTGGGCGGTGGTAAGACCAGAACTACTGGCCACCGGTAGAACCGCCCAAAGGAGCGGTACTACCGCCATGGGCAAAACTGCATAGAACAGAGAACTTTGGGGAGCCCCTCTCTTCTCGAACGGAGGGTGTCGGTGGGTGCAGAGAACGTGTACGTGAAGAGATTCACCCAATACCATCTGATGAGGGTTCCCTCTTAAAAGTACGGATATCCTACGACATAAGGAATAAAACGTCGGAAACTCCGTCTTCGATCTTTTCCGCATAGAGGGAAGGCCTAACCGTCTTGCGGGGCACAATGTGTACCTGAGAAAACTAGGACGCATGATTAGTCCACATGAGTGTTGTCATCATCACCAAAACCTTAAGGTAGAAGATGCCCTTACACGTTAGTTCTCAGTTCTGTCTCCTTTTGGTAATTTGATGACAAAGGGGGAGAAATTTGAGTTAGTCTTCAAGCAGGTCTTATATATTGGGTTGTTTTTGCTAAGTTGCAACTCTTGGTCTTCATTAAATTCACTCTTTGATGAGTTGTAACTTAATAACTATTGGTGGTCTGCCTCTTTTGCTACTTTCTATCTGCATGCTATGATATGCTCTAATCCTCAATGATATATGCTCATGCATGTTGTATTTTGTCACGCACCAATTTTCATCATGCATTCAAATTCTTCAGATATCTTATGATCAAGCATGATTGGATTCCAAGATATGGGGGATATCTCCATAATTCCAACCTACCATGTGCATTTGCAATCCAAAGAAAATTCTTCATATGCACATCTTCAGGGGGAGCTCCTCAATATCTTGTAACCAATTTCTTCATACTATCTTCTTATACCTCCATTATTTACTCCGTTGAAAACTTAACCAATTTTTCATCAATCACGAAAAAGGGGGAGATTGTAAGTGCATCAAGTGCCCCCTAGTTGTTTTGGAGTATTGAAGACAAATAGGTTGAGGGACTAATGTGTTTGTGAGTGTACACATGAGTTATAGTCCATGAAGATTTGGTTTAACCTACGAAAGATGACTCCTAAAAATGTATTTCTTCAAGTGAAGAAATTGGTATGACCTTTGAAGAAATTGATGTGAAGACTTTGAAGCTTGAAGACTTCATTTTCAAAGTTTCTTTCTTCTTATTTGAGTCATAGTAAAAATCGTATTGTTAAAGGGGGTCTAGGCGAAACATAGTTCACATTTCCAAAGTGATGCTCAAACCTATACATACAAAAGCATCTTCGAGTGAAGCCTTTGGAAATCTCCGGAACAGATGACGACTTTGCTAGCGGCAGTGACAAAGTTCATCTGGTCGCTGACGAATTTGGTCACGCTGAGGAGTTAGGATTTCGCTAGTGCAATCTGCCTATCGTGAGGAAATTGAGAGCCCCAACGAAATTGAGAGTTCAATTTTCCGACCGTTGCTGCATCGCATGCCAGCTGTCGAGTGGATCCTTATCCTCACAACAGTCATGTCTGAAAGGGCATTAATGACATTGCATGTCGGGTTGCCCCCTGGCTCGCCCCCTACAACCACTTGTTGGTTGCTTGCTCTAGAGAGAACTTGACACTTATCATTTGAGAGCAACCCTTCCTCTAACGACTTTAAGAGAACCCCGAGTGAGGAAAAGCTAACCAGAGCCAAAGTGATTGAGCATCACTGAAGAGACCGATCTGTGTGATTCAACGTCTGTTACCTTTGAAGACTTCCATTCTTCCAGACGGTTAGGTGTTGTGTTCTGAGAACCCAAGAGTAATTGTGGTGTGCTAGTGAACAAGTCTATGAAGGTTTTGGAAGTCTACCTTGAAGACTTACCACGAGTGATTGGGCGAGGTCTAAGTGACATTGGCTTAAGAGAAATATGGTGAGGACTAAGTGTCCTCTGAGTTCATCTCAGCCGCCTCAACCAGACGTACAATTGATACAGCAACTGGAACTGGTCTACTAAATCGTCGTGTCTTCACCGAGCCTACCTGGTTTCAAATTACCTTATGTAATTCCGCTGCTGAAGTAATTGTGATCTACCTTCTGAAGAACTTGAACTAAAGTCTTTCATCATGTTGTTTTTCATTTCTCCAGTTCATCTTCATCATGCTTGAATGCTTGTATGATTACATGTTCTTCACCTGTATGTATCTTGTATGCATGTTTTCTGTTTCTGTGATGACTTACTTTCCCTTACATCTCTGTTTCTTCACTATGATTTTCATAAAAGTCTTCAAAGTTTGACAAATTTCCAAAAATCTCC
>NC_041383.1:452283054-452294256 GCF_002162155.2 Triticum dicoccoides
TATCACACAAACAATCAATAAAAGGTTAAAGGTGAGCACAGTGATATAACTGCATTATCTGGAAGACCATAACTGACTAAGACTAGAGTTCTTATTGATCAATAAGAGGGCAAAGAGAAAGTTTTGTTCATTTTCACTCATTGTACATCGTATGAACAGCTTAATGACATAGCAAGTGTTATGCTCGCAACTTAGATGCCCCCATACGAACAAAACGTTAGTTTACTCATTGCTGTATTTTTTAGTGAAAGCATTGCAGCCGCATCCTACTATGTAAACTGGTATTGACATTTATTTTATTTTATCTGATGTAATACTGAGGTAATTGCTTAGGCTGGTCATAGTGGGGAGTATCATACACTAGTATCATGCATATGATACTTGTATATGATACTACATATATGCTCCCTCCGTCCGCGAATAAGTGTACATCTAGCTTTTGTTCTAACTCAAAGTTTTGAAACTTTGACCAACTTTATAGGTAAAAGTAGCACCATTTATGGCACTAAATTAGTATCACTAGATTCGTTCTGAAATGTATTTTTATAATATACCAATTTGATGTCATATAATCCTACTACTCTTTTCTAACAAGTTGGTCAAAATTATAAAACTTTGACTTAGAAAAAATGGTAGAAGTACACTTATTCGAGGACGGAGGGAGTAGTGCATAGTATCATAGATTAGTTTCATATGTGGTCTCATTTATTGCCATGCAAGACACATAGTAGCATAACATTAATTACAATACGGTATCTACCTATGTTACTATAACTCTCTCTCTCTTCTTTAATTGTTTGCGACATAAGCATGTTTACAAGTCGCAAGTGCATGATACCACTTATGTTACCCCCGCTATGGCCAGCCTTACGTCATCCACTATTCATTTCTCACTTTTGTGCGTGCAAACATAGATGCTGATTGGCATATCTTAATAAAAATCTAGCGTTTGGGTCTATGAACGAGGAAACAACATCCTAGCAACTTAAGGGCAGATCTGATTCGAATCATTCAATGATTCTAAATTCACAGCATAAGAAAAAATGTAGCATCGCAACATCATGTTGTCTTAAACCATGTCCTATATCAGTATGATTTTAATATATTTTGCTAAGATATGTATGCACCCAACGAAAACACTAGCAAATGAGAACAGAGGTACTGTTAAACCAGTTGACCGGGCCTCTTGGTAATGGAAAAAAAGACATGAACCTTGCTTATGCCTCAGATGAATTTTTTTTTTTTTGAAAAGGAGGTTAAACCCTAGCCTCTGCATCAATCGATGCATACAATCATCTTTATTAATTATTTCACAAATGCCTGACAAGAAAATACATCAAGCCATTCAATGTCATCCCTCATACCTACAAACTCGATAATGTGGAGTGTTCTCATTTTCCATATCTAAAACCGGTGTCATCGTCGATCCATCCACATAACGTATCGGAACCAACGACCGGTGCAGCGGATCTAAAGCACGCACCACATGCACACGTTTTAGAAGACAAAAGCCGTCATCATCCTCGGACCGCTGACCCATCTTCAGGATAGAGATCCGCATCATCCTTGTCAGTCCAGACATCCGTCGGCGTCGCCACGACGCCACCGCCATGCGCGCATTCATCCAGACGCGAAGACTCTGGAAGATCTGTCGTGCATAGCAACTGCCGACCAGGCATGACACAACATAGCGCCTGTCGGCCAGACATGATTTGACATCTCCACCGAAGCTTCGTGCAAGACTAGCCGCTCCACCTCATGCCTCTGTCTTTCAGTGCTGCTCCACAAACGATGCTCCCAAGAGAGTAACGACACTGCAGTACCGCCATCATCTGATCTGGATGACCAGATATTAGGGTTTTCCCCGAAGCAGCATGAGTGGGTCGACAGAAGTTACACGACGATACCTTCATCAAGGTAACGACGCAAAACGCCGCAATCGGCTCGATTTTCACCGGCAACTCTGTCTCCCGAACTCGCAGCCAGGACTAGATGACGGATCTAGAGATCCGAACACCCAGCCTCAGGTTGACCAACTCCGGCGAAGGAGGCGGCCACCACCGCCACGCCAAAGGCCGGAGCTCCCGACGTCCTCGTGATGCGGGGCGATCCCAGGGGCAGCATGTCGTTGACGGGACGGTACACGACATCAGCAAGTGCGGCCCGCCCACAGGCCATCTGGACCCAGATCGGGTGCCCAAGCCACCGCCGCTGGACCCCTCGCCGAACGTCGCCGCCTGCCTGGCCGCCGCCGTCCGCTGTAGATCCGGCCATCGCGGACCGCCGCCGTCCTGACCGAATTGTTGGCCGAGGAGAAACGTCGCCGCCCCCGCTGCGGCATACAAGCTTTGTCTGCGACATCCCCAACGGCGGCGGCGAGGAGAAGGGATGCGCTGGAGTGAATGGGAGACGGCTGGCAGGGGCGCTCCGGTGTGGCGTGGCGACGCTGCACGGTAGCGGGTAGGGTTAGGAGCGCGTTTGATAAAAGGACTGCCCCCGTATGCCTCGGAGGATACATTCAACAGATTCAAGCTTCAGTTGCAATATCACCCTTATATTTTAACACCTTTAGATGTACATACAGAGAAAGTGAAAATGAAAACCTTGTTGCAACCAAAAGAAAGAAAACTCCTCCCATCCCCCACCTGCCTGCTTCCTTATTGAATCGACAGCTGTCGGCACTTTGCCCTTCCAAACCAACGGCCAACGCCATGGTGCACCAGAACCATCACCGCACATACTCGGGGTGAACTCGTTCGATCGGTCGATCACTATATCTCGTACGTGATCCCGACTTTGAGCAGCTGATCTTTGGGAATGGCCAGCACCTTGTGCCCCTCCGTCAAGTTCTTCCTCAAGAAGGTGTAGACATGGTTCACCACGACCTTCTTCAAGATGGAGGACTTGGCCTCCGCCGTGACGTTGGCCTCCCCCATCAGATACACCATCCCCCGCTCCACCTCCCTGTCAATCAGCTGCTTCTCCTCCTCCACTGCCTGGTTCGTGTGGAAGCTCATCCTCCCCGAGGCCGAGTGGCTGCTCACCCGCGCCTGGCCTTGGACCGCCTCCTCGCTGTGCACCGTCGACCGCCCCGGCCTCGCCTGGGCGTCCGAAACCTCTTCGCTCTGCGCGAGCGCGAACGCGCTCTCTTCCTGGATGAACATCTTGAGCCTGTCCACGAGGAACGCCGCGAACTCCTTGGGCTCCTCCAGCGTGTCGCTGTACCCGTACCGCGCCACGCAGCGGAACATCCGGTGCTCCCTCGGCCCGACCTGCCGGAAGATGAACCGCTCCGTGGGCACCACGCGCGAGATGGGCAGGTGCTTGATGGACATGAACATGAAGATGGAGTGCACGGACGGTATCTTCTGGATCAGCCTGGGGAACACCGGGGGGATGCCCTGGACCAGCTCCGTGTACAGGAGGCCCACCCCGGGGATCCGCCGCACCTCGTTCTTCTCCAGCAGCATCGTCATCTCGCTGACGGGCACGATGTGGTCGAGCTCGTACCAGTACCTCTTCACCTGGACGTAGTGCCACGCCGCCATCAGGCTCATCACCACCAGCGCGAAGCAGATGGGGAGGTACCCGCCTTCGATGAACTTTGACAGTATGGAGGAGAGGTAGATCAGCTCTATGGAGCCGAACACGACGTAGAAGAGCATGATGAAGATGGCGTGCTTCTTCCATATGAGCAGCATGACGACGGTCATCAGATGGGTGGTGATCGCAAACGTGGTCACCACACAGATCCCTGCGCATAACCAACATCAGATGGGTCAGAGCGTCAGATGAAAACCTCACTGAATCATCACAAAGGACTTATCCTTCGCTAGCTAGCTACTTACCGTAAGCGTGGCCGATGCTGGTGGTCGTCCGGAAGGCGACCGTGACGACGATGCTCGCCAATCCCATGAGGAAGTTCACTTCAGGAATGTACACCTGCCCCTCGTACTTGTGCGAGGTGTGGATGACTCGAACCCTTGGCATGCAACCGAGAGACAGGGCCTTGGAGAGGATGGCAAACGCACCGGAGAGCATGGCTTGGCTTGCGATGATGGCAGCAAGAATGGCAACGATGAAGGTTGGCCAGAACATTGGTGCTGCACATAGACATGGAGAGTTGATCTTACTTGTGCTATATGCTCTTACCAAATGCATGCATATTCTACTCCCCGAAGCAGCAAACTGCTGTCTTATAGAAAAAACTCTGTACCTGGGATGGATCTATAGAAGGTGTTTGCAACGTTGTCTGGGAATTTCCTCAGGTAAGCCGCCTGCCCGATATAACACAGTGCCACAGATGGGAACAGGATGCCGTTGAAGCTGAGCTGCAAGTGTAAGTACAAGAACCATTGTCAGATGAGGTCCTTCTGTTGGGCAAAATTTGTTTATACTTCCGAAAGCTTATATCTGAAGTTAAAAGTGGTTACCTGAACAGCCCTGATATTGAAATGTCCTAGGTCAGCAAACATGCCTTCTGTGCCTGTTATGTATGACAATCAGTCAGTTAATTCAGATTACAGTTCTGCAGGCTATAGTTTGCAATACAATCGCTTGTCAGTTCAAATTTTCAGTTAGAAATTAAGGTTACCTGTGACACACAAGATAATTCCACCAAGTGACACCCACCCACTCTTCCCGTTCCTTATGAAGTATTGCACTATATACATGGGATTGAAGGCCCGCAGAACACCGACGTCGTGAACAACGAGGTTGTACATCCCGATGCCGGCAATCAGAAGGAACCACACTGAGATGACCGGCGCAAAGGTGTACCCGACCTTGTCGGTCCCGAAGCGCTGGACCGAGAAGAGCATGAACAGAATGGCCACCGAGATGAGGACCACTTGTGCTGCACAAAGAAGGAACATTAGACGTGATGGACTGATGGACACAGAAACAATCAAGGTTGTTATACTAATCCTTCTTCACATACTCTGAGTCAAGCTTGGCGCCTTTTCTCTGATCCCACTCACCGCAGAGAGCACTGCAGCACAGCACATCCATGAACAAAACATTAGTACAGTACTCTTCTTAATAGACAACACAACTGAAGCTCTTGGCTCTTCATTTACCAGAGATTGCTGGGGTCAAGGTTCCATCGCCTATCACCATTGACGTGCCGAGGATGGTGAGGGTGAAGAGCACAATCTTGGCCGCCTTGCTGGACTCAAGCTTCTGCTTCAACCATTGCGCCCTCTTGAGCTGTGAGTTTGGCGCTTCTATGTGGTAATTGGACACCGCCGCATCCTCCGCCTGCTGGTCCGGGATCAGCCTGATCTTCGCGTACCGTGATATCAGCGAGTAAAGCGCAAACGTGCCACCTACAACACCAGAGTTTCTTGTTACTTCAATACTAGTGTAGCGTACAAAAACTGGTATGACAGCAGGCCGAGGTTTCAGAGAATGAGCGAGCTTACTTACCATCTCCGTTGTCGTTGGCGTAGAGCACGATGAAGACGTACTTGAGCATGGGTATGATGATGAGGGTGTAGAGGATGAGCGAGAGGACGCCCAGGAGATCGTCCCTGTCCTTGATGCCGTCCGGGAAGGTGCTGGAGTAGACGTAGAGCGGCGACGTCCCGATGTCGCCGTAGATGATGCCGACGCTCTGGAAAGCCAGGCTCAGCGTCCGCATCCAGCTCACCTGCATCCATCACCAGGAGTCAGTCAGTCAGTTTAACTTGCTCTGTCTGTAACATTACATGGTCACCAGGCTGCGTCTGCGAGAGAAGGAACGTACCTGAGACCCATGGTGCTTCGAGTCGGAGACCTTCTCTGCGTCGCCGAACAGCGAGTCGTGACGCTTGAGCGGCGCCGGCGTCTCTGCGCTCCGCGGGTCCTCGACCTGGAGCGACATTTCTGGTCGGTCGCCTGCTGCTGCTGCTGATGTTCAAGCTGCACGCTTCCGAATGCCTTGGAGGCCTCCTTCAGCTCTCCAGCGGGGCCTATATGGCCTGCATCAATGGCTCCAAGACTTTGAGACGGTAGTGGTGTGAAAACCAAGTAAGTATAACTTTTTTACATTTCCAAGAATAAAAGGCTGGCTTAAAACCGGCGTGGGAGCATTGAAACTAACCAAAAGAATCATTCCTTTGTTCCTAAGCAAGACCCACGATTCATTGGGTAGCAAGTGCAGGCCCCTAATAAACCCCTAGTTCTATAAATATAACGAGCGGTGCGATGCATGTTTCCATATTCTAGTCAAAATTGTTGCTTTCAATTTTTAGTAAGCCTGCCTTGTGATTGTGTACTGGAGTACGTACTAGTACCATTAGTCTATCCTGTGTATGTAAACATTTCCTTTCAAGAATTTTTCATGAATTGCACCGATAAAGAATCAGCAGGCTTCTCATCTCGGTCGCATACCTTATCAACAAACCTCCATATATATATATTTATCTTTTTTGCGAGGAAACAAACCTCCATATAATTGAAGCATAAGTGACCTCATTTACTCTGTTTTTTACTACAACAATTGAAGCAAATTACTCTGTTCTATTGAAGAAGAGTTAGTGTACACTAATTTGTAATTACCACTTTGTTCCGGTCCCCAAATTGTTTCCATGAATAGTATCTATTGCTGTCATGTATGCATGATTATGCTCTTT
The DNA here is from genome assembly GCF_002162155.2 of Triticum dicoccoides. Classification (NCBI taxonomy): domain Eukaryota; kingdom Viridiplantae; phylum Streptophyta; class Magnoliopsida; order Poales; family Poaceae; genus Triticum; species Triticum dicoccoides. The sequence continues at coordinate 452,289,669 of NC_041383.1, forward strand.
TATAAAAGAACAGAGGGATACTAATACCAATAGTATATTCATCTGTATTCCTGTACAAAAAACTTACATATTTCGTAAAGAAAGTGTGTTGAGTATGACCTTCAAACCAGGGAGAGATACACCCAACCCTGAGTTGAACTCATGCACGAAGATTAGTAACTAGTACTAGCGTGGCATGACGCGAGGCAGTATACTACTAGTAGTACTCCAGTTTTCTATAGTTTTCCGCAGATCTTCTTGGGTCATGCACACCGCCCTCACTCACTTCCAAATGATAACAAACCCCATTAGTTTAAGTGGTGATCAGATCACAAATCAGCCTCATTGGCCACACCCTTGACCTTCCGGGCCCCCAAACTCCACACCGTCCACACCTGATCTACTAGTACTAGCAAGCGTTACTCTTGGAACGAATCTTAATTAACTACGTAGTGCTGACATGTGCGCCCAGCTAAGCTGAAACTAATTAACACTGCTACTCTGTATCAGCAAACCTCTGTTCTGCTAGTGAGTGGCAAAAAGTTGTTCATTTCCTAGGAGTGTTTACAGAGAAGAGAGGAAGGAAAGAATTCCTTTGCCCGATGTAATTTCAGTCCATACGCATAATCAAATAAGTAAACACTTACAGGAGAATAGGTGGTATAACACTGGAGAATGAAACGAAGAAACAGGAGACGCATGGTTCGAAACCAAAAGAAAGAAAGAAAAAAAAGAAACAGGAGAAACAGGCCATTGGAGGTGGGGATGGCGAGCAACTGAGCACCTACCTTGCTAAGCTAAGGCGACGCAGGGACGGCCGGCGGCGAGGTACGTTCGGCCGGCCGGCTGAAGAGGGCAGGCGGGACGAAACCTGAGGAGGAAGTAGCAAGGAGGCGGCAGGCAGGCAGGCGAAGGTCTGCAGCAGGTCAGCTCAGCTCGCACTGGGCTGGGGCTGGGATGAGGAGTCAGAGAGAAGGCGAGGAGGCCTCTGTTTAAATAGAGGGATCGGCTGGGCATGCAGTGGGAGCCAAAACGAGGAGGAGGAGGAGGAGGAGGGGTGGCTCGGAGTTTGGGCTCGAGGTTTCCGCGAAACCATAAAGAACTGTGAATTATGTGCAGTGTGCTGTGAATTATTGGGCAGCAGCTTATTTTGAACACAGGGAGAGAAGGAAAAAATGGGAAGCACAAGAGCAGAAATGCATTCGCATCCTCGCCAGCCCGCCAGCCGGTCTTCGGCCGCCAAAGACTTTCCGTTTTCCTTCTCTGGGATCTACCAGCTGCTTCGCCCCGTGCAATAATTGATGCCGAATCCATTGTTTTGGTGCCGTTCCTCTCTTTAGTTTCCTTCCTCTTTTTCTACAGCGGTGTGATAAGCGGTAACTTGGCAGCTTATTTTGAGGGTTGTTGGTTGTTTTCCGGGTGTGAGTGTGTGACCCAGATGTCATGCCTGAATTGGTTCGTTGCATAAAAGTTTATCGGCTGCGAGGAGCCATGGCTCCGCTGCTTATCACCATCGGACACTTCATCGTCATCCTCTCTTGGCATGTGTAAAGAAAAGGTTCCGCGGTTTCCGTCCTCTGCGCCTAGCAAGTGCTGGAGTGCACTCTGTCAACAAAAAAAGATTACCAATCACTGACTCTGACTTGAGGATAACTGCCAATGTTGAACGGCACTACTCAGTTCCAAGTAACTAATCAGTAGGAATTCATAATTTTTTTCAGTAAGTGGAGCGACAAACTGTCTTGCAGTTCACTAGACAATGACCTCCCCCTCATGTTTCTTGTCGTTGTGTGGTCTTGAAAAAAAAATGTTTCTTGTCGTTGGATTTCCGGTTGAAATCAGGGGAGATCCTATCAAGCCTTGCCCAAACCAAGGATCTTTTAGATTCAAAGGCTTTTCATAGGAATTTTTATGAGAAAATTGCACAAAGAAACAAGTTTTGGGGTTGAGGTAACACAAAACCACAACTTTAGGGAATTTCAACAAGAACCACAACTCTAAGACTACAAACAACAAAACAACCAGTTGAGCATAGATATGATGGCAGAGCCCCACTAGTCAGTGATAGCTAATTTCTAACTTGAGCTCACACCGGAGCTCGGCCTGAGCTGAGCCAGTTAGATAGGCGGAGCCGAGAGGCTAGATAAGAATCAAAACCAGATTGATTGAAAGGACTTGCCGACAAGTTTTATCTTACAAAAATTGTAGAAAATAAAAAAAAAATAGCTGTGATAAATTGCATGAAAATTTTACAGATTGATCATTTAAGATGTTTTGAATTACTGTAAAAAAATAGATTTATTTTGCATACTGTTTTTTAAGAAAAGTTGGTCGAATCTTACAAGAACAGTCAAAAATTTAAAATGGCTAGGAAAAATGGCTTCAAGATTTATCAGATAGATCATTGAAAATGTATTGAATTACTAGAATTTATCTGAATTTTTATTTTTCCACCCAGTTTTGGCCACATTATAAGAAAATTCTACAAACTTTGAAATTTTTAACCCAATTTAGAAAATTTAAATGATTTGATTTTATAAGTTAGCTAAGGTCAGCTCATCTTAAGGCCCTCTCAAGCCAAGCCATCTATATAGTTAGTTAACATGTGACCCACATGTCATAATTCTCCTAAAACTGACCGAAGCAATTTTATGTTTTCTGTTTTTGAGTGGTACTAGAGTTGTTGTTTTGTGTAACCGCGGCGCCCAAACTTGTGTTTTGTGCAATTTCCTCAATTTTTAAAGATCAAATAAGATTTTTTTTGTCCTGTGTTGATCATTTGATTCGTAGAATTTAGACGAGTGTTTTTTCTAATGATTTAGTTATAGTACATTGTGATGGAAATTTAGTATCCACTCAAACCTCTTGAAAAAAAATATTTGTTTCTCCTGTGATGACATCAAACAAACAAACAAAGTTGTAAAATTTTCGTAGGCATGACATTGTAATTCTATGTTTTCTAAATTTTTTTCCATGAACCAAAGTAGGCCTAAAGGCTAGTAGATTGCCTAAAGATAATAAATAGTCATGGCAGCCAACATGGATTGCCTAAGGATAATAAGGCTTCATGGTTTACTCCGAAACATTTTAATTTCACCGAAACACTTTCGGTTTCTTTGAAACATTTTCAGTGCCTCTAAAGCTTTTCTAGTGAGTTTCTCAATTTCTCCTAACCTAGTACTGAGCAGATGCATGACCCTAAGTGTGTGAACCGTAGGATCGGTGAAATATAGACATGACCGAAACTCTTTCCGATCAATGATAAATAGCGGAACCGTGGACATGCATATTGACCCCTATGCCCACACGAATGGATATGCGAGTTAACATTTAGTTACCACGTGCTATTCCTATTGCTTCATGATATGTTACAAAAATACCAGGTGAGATTTATCGGCATCCCGATGAATCAACAACTTGTTCATTATGACAGTTTCCTCGTTAGCAGTTTTGTTCTCTTCTCTCGTTCCCGTGTTCATGCATCCTAGTGATCAAATCACATTGTGTCTAACCAGAAGATGATGGATACCATGACACCGAGAGCGCCCAAAGAATATCTCTCTATCGACGAAGGAGCAAATCCCAATCCCAAGCTATCTAATCCCTTGTCATAATTTTCCGTGAACCCAGAAGCTGTGTAATTGCCACCCTGCTATGGATGAAGTTTGACAATTTCCCAATGTTCATGAAGGAAGTATGAAGGAACTCGATACTCTCATGGTCTAAGGAATTATGCAAATGTTTAACTTTCTCTTTGTTATAAACGATTAACTTGTGATGAATGGACTCATAGAATGACAACAAATTGGGTTGGTTCAATACAAATGTTCTCGTAACATTGTGTTCTCAAAGTTTTCAGCATTGACATCCCCATGGTCAGGAAAAATATAACCATGCACCATGCAACACTTGACCCAGTCTTAGAGGCGAGACTAGGAATCTATTTTACCGTTCATTATTCCACACGTGCACATGAGTTTCCCTTAGAGCCTCGTGGTTATTGTAGACTCGAGAACCATTGTAGTTATAGCACAAAATACAAACATTAATTATGAGAAAAATAATAAATTTTATTATTGCCTCTAGGACATATCTCTTACAAATCTCATCTTGGTCAACCATGTCTCGTGACATGTCTCATGACTCTCCCGAAAGTCACCTTTATAACTACCCAGTTACAAAGTAGCATTTGATAGACCCTAAGTGAGTCGATTCTCATCCTGAGAACATATGATAACCTCAGGTTTAAGACATGGCATATACATCGTACTTGAGACTAACTGACAATATCTCCATGCGTCTCAAAGTGAGTATGTTGGACTCGGTGATCTACATCCCCGGGTCCATACTATCTGTTATATGCCCATGACTTGTGAAACATAGCCATCAACCAAATCATATACTAATAAAAGATTATGTGTCTGCATAACCATATGAACTATAGGTACTACTAGAACAATCATCACATAATATACAGTTTCACAAACAAGTCACATCATTATGGATACATATCATTGATGATGTTCAAGGATAATGCAAAATAACTCATGAATACATGGGGAAATATCATCATCATCACATGATTGCCTCTAGGGAATTTCTTGACCCC